>NW_019721003.1:191361-247136 GCF_002891405.2 Cryptotermes secundus | reverse complement strand
TATCGGCTTTCTCAGACAAGAGAGCATATCGGCTTTCTCAGACAAGAGAGCATATCGGCTTTCTCAGAGAAGAGAGCATATCGGCTTTCTCAGACAAGAGAGTATATCGGCTTTCTCAGACAAGAAAGTATATCGGCTTTCTCAGACAAGAAAGTACATCGGCTTCTCAGTTTCAGGCAGTTACTTCACAGCAGAACAAGAACGACAACAAAACAGACCTAATGGGCTGTAAGTACGGAGCAGACGCACTGTGAACGACCTCCATTGGGCCCACGTTCTGTAATCACATTACAGCCCATGAGCCATGTCAATATGTCACGGAATGGGGGCCTCATCCTCACGAACTGCGCGCTGTTAGCCGTCTCCCACAGTTGGTGTCCAGGCTGTATCCGCTTGAAGTCAATGGAATTTCCATGTCACCTGAGATCGACCTAATCCAAACACGTGTACTGATAAAATAATTTATATATGCTTCTGCTACAAGGTAGCGAACCAAAGAAGATGACTAGAAAAGATGAACTTCCGAGAAAGAAGACAGACATAATGTTCTATTGTATTATATGTGTATGAAAACAGTAAACCTACAAGTGCGTATTTTATTCATTATTCCATACAAGTACACAGAAATAATGCATACAACAGGTGATATAGGGGTCGCCAAGCTTCTGCTTATTACATAAGCACGGAATTAGCTCAGAGTTACAAGAGTTGGAAGAAAGTAACAGGAAAGCCGCAATTCAGAGAGGAATTGATCGCAGAAGCGGAATAATCTCAACTGTTAGAAGCCGTTACTAGGAAAAGCTGGCGAAGACATAACAGGCTGTAAAATGCTTAACGATTGCTGTACCGATTTGTGAATTTTGGAGATTAACGATGGCGCTGTAATTACTTGTACTTATGAGTCGTGTGTGTAAGTGGTCAATAAATCCAATATACAATCCTAAACCCCGTCTATAGTCACACTCATACTATGTGACAGTATTAACCTCTCACCGTCTCTCTTGGCTACCGGAGTAGGCGAAAGGTTTTGCATCATCAGAAGATCTGCTTGACCCTTATTATATGACACTGATATATTGGGTTTCTGGACTTTATCCATCGTCCTGGTTTTTAAGATAACAAATAAAAACACGACGTTTCGGAAACTGGATCTGTTTCCGTCCTCAGGTGAAGGAAAAGGGAAACACCTATTCTGTTGGGTCCGTTAGAAAGAGCTAGCCTCAATCACTGGACCAGGACGATGGATAAAGTCCAGAAACCCAATATATCAGTGTGTTATACACCATCGTCAGAATCCTATAGTAACTACCTTATTATATGAACTTATGAGATGCATTCTCTCGCTTATACCCTCTGAACGACAAACGTGATTACAATTCACAGTTCAGGTGGCACCACATTCGCGCGTTATAGCACTGTTTTGTTCATCCCTAACGTTTGTATTGCGAACATGAAAATCGTCCATTATTTATTAAAACGACGGCTGTTCCCTCTCTGGTGGAAGTATAATACATTATAGAACTACTGTAGTGATAGTACAGTGCTGTGCTATTCTTTAGTTTGAATACTTTATAACTCTTAAACAGATTGTGGCATGTAGAAAGAACAAGCTAGCGCCTCGACGCGTGTAACAGAACTCTATTGTCATATATCTGTTCTACATTTCATGAAAAGTCATACCAAACTCGTCTTTCAGTTATATTCCGAGTATCCTGAAGGGGGGTCTTCAATTCATGGCGTGGCAGATTTATATCCATGAAGTTGCTGCTGATTGTGCAGTTTTTCCTCAAAGCGTTACAACAAGTGATAGACAAAGTCTGGAACGCGTACCACATCCGGCACGTGAATTATTGATACTTGGATATTTATTGGTGTTTCATAATCCGTTATTCTAGATAACTTCGTGATAGAGAGGTTAGAAGTCCTGTTTTGTTTTCCGAAAGTTCCGAGTTCAAATTTGTTCTGTAGGCCAACACACGAGACTGAGGTTTGTTGCTGATTACCTCAGTACTTCAAGAAAAATGCTTGCATTGTTTCTAAACTGATCATAACCTTCTTTTCTCACATCCTTCCCATTCATTTTGGCTGATATGGGGTGTAAAATTCATCGAAAGCCGAAACGGCTCTGTTCTCCATCTGACCCGCGGCTTTGACTTTCAACTGTTGATTCACTGTACTGAAGGATTTCGATGTGCAGACAGTCTGCTTCGGAGCATGCCTCGCTTGACAATGTGTTTCTAGACACACGGGAGTAACGGATGTTTCAGGTCTCGTACTTTCTTGAAGTGATCTCGAGGAGTGCGGACACTGCTCAAATACAAGCACAAATTTACTTTTGGCCTGCCCCACAAATAAAAATCAACCAAGGGCCGTGGGCGAAAATTTGACTTACGGCTCTTTTAGAGAAGATGATGTCTATGGAGCAATGAAATTGTTCGAAATATGTGCCATTGAGTTATGTTGCATAAAATATCCACACAATTTTTCTTCATCAGTCAGTTAATCGAAGACGGGTGAGAGACTCACTCTCACGTTATACTTCTATCCTGAATTTATTTTTTTTTGTGAAGGAACACGGACCTAATTATCCACCGCACACTAATTTCACGCCAAATTCAAATTCGCAAATAACGCGATGCAGTTCATGAAGAGCTTGAGAATTATTTCGTGCTCCAATATCTGTTATTCTGGCTGTTTATGTGCGCACACAAAGCAAACCTCGTCATGCCTCGTCAAAAACGTTAGTTCCTGCTCGAGAAGTGCGTTAAAGACCGATTCCTGAAATCGCCTATAGTTTGGTATTCTTGTTTCGCAGTACTACTGTATCTTTATAGGACAACAACTTAGCAATATTTATCAATGCCGACTATATTTCTGCTAAACCACACTCAAAAGTCGAAAGAAATATCGATTTCTTCGGGCTTGCTTCCAAACGGGTATCGATGCTATCAAGTTTTTCTTCATTTTGTACAACTTCTTTCTCCGAAATTTTATTTTAGTCAGCACCGATCCCGTAGAATGCAATTTTGTCAAAATATTATAACTCGTCCCTTCACACGGCACCATACTCTTAGGATGTTTCTTATGAACTTTCTACGTCATGTTCTTAATGAAAAACGCAGTAAAAATCAATTAAATACTAATTATTTCTGTTCAAAACATTCTTTTACCTTTGATCAGTTGATTTCACAAAATTTTGAACTGTACTTACTTACCTCAAAGAAAACTAGCCATGCTTAGCATCAGCGTTATTGAGACGAGCCATCAAACACGGTGACGAAGGTTCGTATTAGGAAAGCCGGCAATGAACACTCGTGAGCAAACAAAGATCTGCCAGCTGTTTTAAGAATAAATTGGCCACTTCTAAAGCAAGGTATTCGACTCCGTATAGTCTGGCAAAAGAGAGTTGTTAAACCATCAGTAAATAAAAGTATATAACCTATGTTACACAGAGCCGAATTTTGAAAAGAAACTTCCAAACAACGTGGACGTAACGGACGGTGGTCAAACTACCGCACTGTCCAAGCGTTTTCCCCTTAAGGATTGAAGAAAACCATGAAGAAGCGAGGACTCGAAAACTATTCTCCCGAATATGCTGTAGACGGGCACAAAACAGCAGTTTTCTTTTGACATACAGAGAGAGACCAAATGGCCCTCAGGTCATGAAGGGGTTACGGTAATTGGAGAGAAAGCTCAATATATTCTTATTATTGACACTAAACAGAGTTAGGTGATCAGGTTCGCGATCCGACCTCTTCACCTCTCGAGATTGAGTCTCCATACCCAATGTACAGGAGACTTAATTGTGCCTCAGAATTTGTGTTGAAAATCAATTTATCCGATACGTAAACTAGAGCCACAGGAATCAACATCGATGGGCTAGGAATTCAGTTTTACGCTTGATGTGAGGACGATGACGTTGAAGTAGCCAGTAGTGGGAACGTACAGCTCAACTGCAGTCTGTGGTGGGCGGAAATTTGACTTTGTTAGCCATCACGGTGCCGGTCACAGTGGGCGCGCGGTCTAAGGCATGAACTGTCTTCGCTCGCTCGAACACTGTGGTCGTGGGTTCGAATTCCATCCGAGGCATAGATGTCTGTTTGTGTTATTCTGTATGTAGATAGCGGCCTTGCGAAGGACTGATCCCCCGTCCAAGGAGTTCTACCGATTGTGTATAGGATTAAGAAATTGAAGAATTTGCCAAAGTCCAACAAGAGGACTGCAGAACCACAGATAGATAGATACGTAATATTTTTACCACGGAAATATCAGTTTTAATTTTATTTTCGATGTTGTTTGAAGTTTTTGCATTCATGTGTAAGTGCATTTATGTTGTCTGCGAGTAAACTGACAAATCAGTCGTTTATATTCATAATATTTGGGATTTTAATAAGCCGATGGATAGCGAAATAAATTTTGAATTTGCACCTAAAAAGAATTCTTAACACCTTAACGTATTTAATGAATGGTTCAAGCGTAAAATGAATGTAAGCACCACTCCGTGTCAACATTTGAGGAAGTGGAGGTAAAATGCCACGCATTTTAAACCTCTGCATTAAATGGGCATGTGTAATGAATATTTCTTCCAAGGAAATACACCACCACTTAGGAACAAACGCATTCCTTCACATATGTCCGAACTAACAAGGCAAATAATTAAGAAAAACAAAGGCAAAACAACTTTTTGACAGTAAGACCTAAATTTTCAGCGACATTGGTATTGAAGTCCGCCAGTGATCATGATCCTGAGCTAATTCAATTCGCCCCCTCTCCCCAGAACATACTTTCATAAAATTCATCTTAATGTTATCATCCTGTCTCTGACGATGCTGCAACCTTCCTCGTACAGAGAAACAATAAATTGAAACCGATTAATAAATTTTTCTCATTTATTTGTTTCCCAGACTGAACGCGAGTTCTACTGTCTTTTCATCTCACGACCAGACGTAATCGGGAAGAAAATGGAAGCCAAAGATTAATAACCATGAAGTGTAACAGAACACAAAACATTCAACTTTTACATAGCGTGACAAATCGTAAAATTCACAACGATGAAATTCAAGAGTGCAGCTTAAGACTACAACAAAAGAAACAACAGCAATGCAACATTTTCACAGAAGCCATGATCGTCGTGTTTAACGTTGCCTGTTCAGTTACACGGCAACACATGGCAGAGCAAAGAGTCTTTGAATAAACCACGAAAGATGCCGATATACAGCAGTGGAGAATGCAGCATGACTGTGGTAGCAGACAGTCACACTCATTCATTATGCATACCCTATTTATCCAATTGTCAGTCAACTTTAATATGCGTCATTTGAATGTTTGAACACGTAGAGTCACAACTTCAGAGAAAAGCAACATCGTTCAATATACGATTTAAATAGAAGCATGATAATCTGCATAAACAGAGAACTTGTATAGATGCATTATTTATAATATGCACATATGGTACTGCATACGTATGTGTTTTATTGTTTATTATGTTGCGAATTCTACTTTGCTCTTAGCCACGATGCGTGTGACAGAAAGTGACACAAAATGGTCGGTAGAGCCTAGCGAACATACAAACTGTCTGTATGCAGAATAATTTTCCATTACCAGATATGCTGAATATGTATGGATATGTTCTCATGTGTGTGTCTTCGTGTACATATGCAATTAAGATCGCGTATTTATGAGTGTATAAAAGTACAGAAGAATACATGTGGGTATTTGCTTCTTTCCATTAATTTTACGTTTTTTACTTCTCATTATTTCTCTTCAAGTCTCATTACTTATACTTTTTCCCTTGCTTTCACTAGTCGTTGCTTGGTACCTGCAGAGGAATATCCATTGTTGAGAGCTGTCACCAAGCAATGACAAGTGAAAACAGACTGATAAGACAGCATGGAGTGATTGGTGGTGAGGAAATTAGCAATAGTGCTATAGTTATTTGTATTTCGGTGTGGTGTATACAAGTGGTCAATAAACCCAATATCCAATCCATACCCCGTCTACAGTCACGCACAAACTTAATGCGTGACAATATCAACTTCGGGGGCATGAAAAAGCCAAAGAAAAAACCAACCGAAGCAGTTGCTAGCTAACCCATTACCTCCGATTCAAATATTGAGTTACTTTCAATTTTCTATTTATTTCTAATAATATAAATATTTAAGAGTGTGTTATTTGATATCGTTACATTGATTTTATACTGAAACCAACAAGTTCTGAGAAGGCTAATTGCCTACTTTCTTTTTATACGTCACGGATCGCAAAGAAAACTCAGGCACACAGACAGCGAGATGATCTCACAAGCCCCTAACAAAAATTAAGGAGGATACACAAATACACAGTCAGCAAGGTAATTTTATAAACATCACAATAAAAGCTGGAAGGAGATACACAGACAAGCGGATATAAACTAATACATAGACAGAGAACAAGCCTTATTTTATTTTGTTCATACAAGAAGTTTACGCTAACAGAATTATGGAAGTTGAAACCTTAGAAAATTTGTCTGAGCCTGAGCTTCAGGAACGCAACTCTGTACGTCCCTTGTTACGACGAGCTCACCTAACGTCGTTTTTTGTTTTCCGCACTATTATTATTATTATTATTGCTAGTGAAGTGGGACTAAGTCCCTTGTACTGCGGCCACTTCTGGCCTATTGTACCAGCCCCAGATGCTAGGTCAGGGTGATTGTGGAGCAATTGGTGGAATGAAGATTGGCAGGGGGAAATCGAAGTACTAGGAGAAAACCTGCCCCAGAGCCACTTTGCCCACCACAAATCCAACTTGACCAGACCCGGGATTGAACCCGGGCCGCCGCGGTGGGAAGCCAGCGACTAGCCGCTTGAGCTATGGCGCGGCCACCTTCCGGAAAACACTAACTCGTGTTGAAATGTCTCTCGCAGTATGGAAGATTCAAAGAACTGTGGTTGCAATGCGGTTTGAAATAGCACATGATTAACACTGTGTCTATCATTTATAAGAGCATGTAATATAGTCCAGTGTCAATACACAGATGCCAGGAATGTGGGTTAGCAAGCTGCGATCAGCCATACTTATCAATTGTTTCCAACCTGTTCTCATTTCTATCGTCTCATCATTCCATTAACCCACACAAACAATAGCGACTGCCATGTCATATAAAACAACATTACCAAAGCTTCGTATCATGGCTTCTTGGTATGCTTCAGATAAGGGAAGGCTTTTCATTATTGTCTAATTTCTGGTTCTCTTTTTGTTTTGGCATATGTCATTATGAGCAACTGAAATCAAAACGATTCTGATCTTAAATCAGATTAAGCGGAGTTGTTCGAATGAATTGATGACTTTAAGATGTTTATCTATAATCCATAATCTTGTCTTATGCTCTGAAATATCAGTCATAAATTACTTTGCTGAAAACAGTTCTCCAGTTAAAAATCAGATTCTGTATATATTTGTTAGTAAAGCGACTCGAGCCGGTCACGGTAGCCGAGAGGTCTAAGGCATGTATTTTTTTCGCTCGCTTGGAAACTGGGATCGTGGTTTCGAATCCCACTCAGGGCATGGATGTTTAGTTTGTGCGTGTGCGTCTTTCTGTGTTTGTGTACAGGCAGAGGCCTTGCAACGATCTGATCACCCGACCAAGGAGTCCTACAGAATGTGTAAGATCTAGAAAAACCGAAGTGAACGGAGAAGTTCATGGAGGTAGGCCTAGGCCCATACGGACTTAAATCCCATAAGATTATGTCTGCCAAAATTGTTGCTTGTGGAATGTCTGAAATATGTTTCCATACGATAATTAGTTAGTTAGTTATTGGAGAGGGTGAGTTTTCCCATGCACTTAGACCAGTATTGGTCCATTGTGCTTCCCTCTATGATATTCTACCAGTCTCTATACCCTACCGATAATGGTGCGTACCATCAGTCCCGACCGAGCCAGCGAGTTCTCAACTGGCGTGGCGGTATCTATAATGCTTCCCCCATCTATCAGAGGCCTTAGAGACTGCTGTTGGGCGGGAAACGTCCTTGAATTTGACTCAGTGATCTGGAGATATGAGGTTCTTTTACGTGCCGTAAAGCTACGACACGGGACCCACGGCTTAAAGTCCCTCCCGGAGGACTTGTTCCCTGAATTTTTCCGCCCTTAAAAATTCGACGACCTCCGCCGGGTATCTGAACCCTCGTACCACGAGTCATGAGGTGGGAACGTTACCTCTAGACTACGAAGGCCGCTTTCCATGCGATAAGCTCTAGTCGACTGCAGCAGAACTGTCATACCATAACACTGTTATAAACTTGAAGAAAATCATGAATTTCTATCCTTTGGAAGGATAGTATCATGTTATTCATTATAACTGGCAATATTTACAAGATATTTGAGAGTTACCTGGTTAAACACTGTATATGGAATTTCTGTAGCTATCAAGCTTCTTTTAAAAGGTATTTAATTAGATTATCATATATATTTAATGTAAGAAAAAGAGACAATATGGCGGAGCAAATTATGTTGCTATTGTTGTCCGCAGATTGCGGACGATTTACATACAAAAGGAGTTGTAAGAAGGAAATTGGAACTTAGTAACGAGACTTGATTTAAGATAGAGATAATTATAAATAAGTGTAGCAAGAAAAAGAAAATGAAGAACAACGGCAAAGACATGGCAGTAGCTAAACACAAAAGGTAGGTTTATAATTAAAGCCAATGATTAATTAGATTGAAGTGTAAAGGTGAGCAGGCATTTTACATTTAAAACTTCAGAGCTATTGGACCTTGAGGGGTGGGGTGGGGGTGGGGGTTCCACTAAGAGAAACAGTCGATTCTCTTCTTTACCAAATAGGATGAATGTAACTCACGAACAATGAGATTGTTTTGTGTATAGATATCTTAGCAAGGTCATTAACCGAGGTTACAGTTGCAATTATACTCTTTATCATTGTGACGCTGGATCGCCAGGTCAATGCTCGAAATGAATGGAGCCTACACAAGCAGATATGGCATACTAACAGAATTTGCTGCGTTCTCTTTTGCCATAAATGTTAGAAATATTAGAAAATGGGACATTCACTTGCATGGGGGGGGGCAACGGATGAGAGGGGTCTGTAGAAGTATGTGCAATACGTTGTAAACGGAGTAGCATGAGGTAAAGTTGTGGGCAGCGAGGGGTCGCAAGCTTCCAGAAATCGGTCTACCATCCACAAGTATTGATAAAATGGTAGAGCTATCCTTGTAAGAGGCTGTGGAGACCCATAGTGTTGTGAGACGTCGAGGCTCCCACATTTCCTACAAAATTTGCTTACAGATGTCGGCGAGATTGTGGTTGAAATATAAACACTTTCCGGGTTAAGTTCTTATATATATATATTTCAGAATAAGAGTTGATTATAATTGCTATTATTGCAATACTAGAGCTGGCAACTTCGCTTTGCTTTTCGGGGTGCCTCAAAGCCGACTTTTAGCTCCAACAACGGCTTAAAATGATACTCCCTGTTTAGATTTTGTCTTCTCTCACATTTTCTGACTCTCACAAGTGTATACATATGCTTATTTGGCCGACTGATCTCTGCATATGCCGGTCACGGTAGCCGAGCTGTCTAAGGCATGTACTGTCTTCTCTCGCTCGGAAGCCGAGATCGTGGGTTCGAATCCCACTCAGGGCATGGATGTTTAGTTTATGTGTGTGCGTTTTTCTGTGTTTGTGTACAGGTAGAGGCCTTGAGACGAGCTGATCACCCGCCCAAGGAGTCCTACCGAATGTGTAAGATCTAGAAAACCGAAGTGAACGGAGAAGTTCATGGAGGTAGGCCTAGGCCCACTGGGGCTGTAGTGCCAAGGGGGGGGGGGTTATCTCTGTATATACTCATGCTTACATACAACAACGCACCCTCGGGTACAGTACTTTTAAAAGCGGACGTGTTCCACGTAACACAACACGTTTCTTAGTACGAGTATAACAAGAATACGACTGTTTTAATACTAAATTTTTTACGTGCAACATTATTTTGGCGTATATTAATTTTAAATTTACGACATATACACGATTGCACTGTATGACTGTTATGCATTGAACCAATACGTATCCATATTGGGCATTCAATTAACTACTGACGTATTTGTAGAACTACCTCAATATAGTCCCGCGAGGACCGAAACATGTAGTAGCCACTGAAATAAACCAATTTTTAAAGAATTGACTTTCTTTTATTGCTAGTGGGGTGGGACTAAGTCCCTTGTACTGCGGCCACTTCTGGCCTATTGTACCAGCCCCAGATGATCGGTGAGGGTGATTGTGGAGCAATTGGTGGAATGAAGATTGGTAGGGGAAACCGAAGTACTCGGAGAAATCCTGCCCCAGCACCACTTTGTGCACCACAAATCTCACTTGACCAGAACAGGGATCGAACCCGGGCCGCCGCGGTGGGAAAAGAATTACCTTAGTTTACGTAACTAAATATTTTCGTGTCTCCATGAGAGGTGCAAGTCTCGAAAGGAGAAAACGTTTTCGAGTGGTCATCATACTACGTAGGTATTTTTGCCATGTTCGCATTTATGCTGAAATATTGCAGGCTATATTGACATATTATATTTATTTCGTGGATAGCTAAAATTTGCATTCATGCATTCCTTCCTCGGGACGAGAGTAAGAATATATTAAGGGTCTTATTTAACATATAAAAAGCATTACAGTGAACTGAACTTACTGAGGATAAAAAAAATTAATATACAGATTTTCAATAATTCGTTATCTGCCGATCATAAAATGGCGCCTGAGCTGAACAAAACTCCAGGCTTATTTTGTAGGTTAAGTTCTGTTATGCGTTGGCGAAATGAAAACACAAATTTGGGCTTCATACCAGGTTCTGAAAACCAGAAATACACGTACTTCGACGATAAATGTTACAACAGTTTGTAAATCTTAATGTGGCTTCAGAGTTAATTAATTTCTGTGCGAAGCATTCCTTATGCAACATCTCTACTGTGTTAATAAAGAACAGATTTTCAGATTAAACATTACACTTTATTGAAAAAGGCATACTGGTGCAACGCGTGTTACTTAGAATGTACTATGTGTACTGAGGCACATATAGAAAACATGGAGTGAGCTGAGTTGACGCAGGCATAGAAATTTTAGCCGGGAAACTCGATACGCGAGGACCGCTTTGGAAGCCAAAGCGTAAATGGGATTGAAGTAGTAACTAGGCCATAAAGAAATAGAAGTTGAGTCTATGTACTGGATTCATGTGGTTCAGGATGGGGCCCTACAGTGGCTCTTGTAATTACGAAAACGAAAATTCTGTATTCTTAAAACGTTTGAAATTTCTGAACCAAATTAACGACTACGATCTTTTCAAGATCGATTCTGTTACGTGAAGTTAATGTACTTATTTCTTTACACATTGCTCTGAAGGAAACATGAGGACATTGAATGGATTCAACTGGATCAAAATTGAGTACAGTCAAAATGTCTTGTTATAACATTCGAGATCCATTACAAATGAGGCCAACAGAGCGAAAAACAGTTTCTGAAGACTGACCTGCACCACGAAATTAGTTTTACTTGTTATGTTACATGTACTTGGTCTTACAACATTCCTCAAGTCATTCCAAGCGTTGAACCACACCAAGGTAATTTGTTCTCTTTAAGAACTCTATGTATTGGGTGTCCTGAAAGCCACTTCGGGCTTTCAGAAAGCCGAAAAACAAAGAAGTGAATGGAAAAAAAAGCTAAGTCAAAACTTTTGCACCAGATAAAAAGTAATGCTTGCATGCACTGAAAATTAATGCGTGATGCTGTACGGTTCATAATAAATTTATAAAGACCATTTTTCTTTGCAGGTTCCACGAACACTGGAGCATTTGCCTTTGTGTGCAGAAGACACAATATGGAGCCTAGCCTTCAACAACATTCACGTGTGCACTGGGCTGTGCAGAGTGGCTGATCACACGGCACCCAAAACCACCAGATTTTACGTCCCTGACATATTCTTGTGGACTTATTTTAAATATTTCCTGCGTGGGTGCAAGATGGCAGGTGGTCGACTCAGAAGAAGTGAAACAGCTGATTATTGCAGCTACTGAAGGAAGAACTGCTGAGATGCTGAGGTGAGTACTGGATGGAGAGCAGTTATTAGCTTGGTATCTGCCGTACCACGAAAGTGGCTAAGGCCAGAATTTGCCGACAGGAACTTCCCGAGTTACACTTCACATAATTGAAGATGTATTTTGGTATTAGTTGCAAAATGCTGATAATAATGTGAAAAAAATTGTCCTATATAATTGATTTGCTAGTTGTATTATGTATGAACAAGAAATAACTGGGTGCAGCAATATTTCGGGAAAAACAGGTTTACGCAACCATTTAGAAAAAAATGTCACAATTGAAAGCTTTTTAAATGAGTATAGAAACTGGCTACTGATGTTCCAGAAATGCAAATAAAATCTTAAGCTAAATTATGAGTCATTTTTAACTTCAGGAGTAGCCAAACTGGTTACTACTAGCAATTCGCAACGAAAACTTGTTGTTGCCTGCAAGAATGGTATATATCCTTATAGGCTTAAAAGAACAAGGAGTCAATGAAGAGTGAAGAGAGAGGGTTGAGTATTGGTTTAATGGTGCTTCGTCAACTGCACAGATTTAAACTAATGAATCTTACTCTTGTTTTAGGCCGCGCCATAACTCAAGCGGTTAGTCGCTGGCTTCCCATCGCGGCAACCCGGGTTCGATCCCGGGTCTTGTCAACTGGGATTTGTGGTGGACAAAGTGGCGCTGGGGCAGGTTTTCTCCGAGTACTTCGGTTTCCCCTGCCAATCTTCATTCCACCAATTGCTCCACAATCACCCTGACCTATCATCTGGGGCTGGTACAATAGGCCAGAAGTGGCCACAGTATAAGGGACTTAGTCCCACCCCACCAGCAATAAAGAAAATAAATACTCTTTTATAAGAAATATGGATTTGAATGGCTGTGGACTATTTACAGGTACTATGCCTATCTTAAATGGGAGGAACGGAAGAAGATCACAAACAATTCTGTCAGAATTGCCAGTCTCCGGACAGAGATTCTAAGCCAGGGTTTTCTGATTATGGACGAGTAGTGGTAACCATTCTGCGGCGTATGTCTCTCGTGGATATTCTCGTGTCTTAGAATAGACAATAGGTCTAACGGGGGTAAAAGTTATCATCAATCAGTGTACAAGTTAATACAAAGTAAGGTATGGCGGGAATGTATAAGCTTCAGGAGAGGCTACAATAATCATTAGCGATATTCCAGTGAAACTTTGCAACTTTTCTACCACACGACTGAGTGTCACATCTCAGTCGCCCGTAATCTAATCACTTCAGTCCAATCTTTGTATTTAGAAACACACAAATGCTGTGAAGATGTACTCTAATGGAGTACATGTACTTTCTACGGCGTTCGTCGCAGTTTTGGACGTGATATTCATTTACTGTAGATAATTTCTTAATTGTTTATTTTATGACCGTCGATAGAACAAGTAATATGGGAATAGCTTCAATATAGCTAATAATTGTTGATATATTTGTTATGTGTTTAATATTAACGTAACAGTGTTACATGTTTCGAACATATAATTATGTCTTCATCAGACACTCATGAACATAATGCAAGTGATTAAAATTTGTTATAATACGGATCTGTATTCTTGCAATTGATGGCTGCGTTACTAGCGAATATATATTTATATATTATGTATGTATCTATAATTTATATATAATTCTGAATATGATTTGGTTAAAAACATAAAAGCAAAGATAAAATGAAAACAGAAATATTAAAAATATAAATGGCATACAAATTAAGTGTATGTTTTATTTAAAACACAATTAAATGCTGTGTTTGCTCACGTGCAATCTTCAACTGAAGTGTGTAAGCTGAAAGGGGGGGGAGGAAGGGGTTATTATATATACAATAGGATGCAGTACATAAAGCGTACTGTAGATAAAACTCTGTTTTTACGAACCCAACCACACCGCCTGTTATAAATAGACAAGAGTCAGAAATTATTTTCTTGGCGTTTATCTAAATGTTCACCAAAAAATATAAAAACAAATTTGGACCTTAACGAAATTTATATATTATACTATGTAGCAGTGTTACGGAAATGAGTCTTTTTGATACATTTGATAAAGATTTATTTGAGCTTCATGTAAATTATCGGTGTTGCTGAACAGATACACACCAATTCAAAACATTTCGTTTTATTCTGCTTACCTCAATACCAAATTTCATCTAAACCTATCGAATATTTAGGGAAGTAAAATTAGCGAAGCCGGTCACGGTAGTCGAGCGGTCTAAGGCATGTGCTGTCTTCGCTCGCTTGGAAACCGGGATCGTGGGTTCGAATCCCACTCAGGGCATGGATGTTTAGTTTGTGTGTGTGCGTTTTTCTGTGTTTGTCTACAGGTAGAGGCCTTGCGACGAGCTGATCACCCGCCCAAGGAGTCCTACCGAATGTGTAAGATCTAGAAAAACCGACGTGAACGGAGAAGTTCATGGAGGTAGGCCTAGGCCCACTGGGGCTGTAGTGCCAAGCCAAACAAAATTTGCGAAAGGAAAGAAATCGCACCATCATTTTGCGTTCATGTCATGAATGATGACAAATAACGGGTAAGAGTGATATAACTCCAATTCAAACGGGATTTTCTGGAAAAGCACAATATGCTTAAATAACAGTCTGCGATTCTGGAAGTGCTCGGTTGGAATCTTTGCCTGAACACTGACTATCCTGACTGAGATTTTATTCAGTCCATTTAAGCAAACACCGGGACAATACATTGATTAAGTCATGGCTGCTCCATTTCAACTCACTTCAAATCTGTTCAACTGTCATCCCATCACCTGACGCTCCACAGTCTCGATACTGGCAGCGTCCTTAAATAACACACCAAAAAACATGACAGACGAATCTTACTGGTCTCAAGGCTTTAAAGCCAAAATTTCCTATAAATAATGTTTACAGAATCCAGTACATACACTGCATCTCCGATAGAAAGACGAACCCGTTTATGGTGTCTGGGAAAAAAACTTTATCATTCTTAGAGCCAGACGAAGCCCACGAATACACAGTGTCAGCAAAGACAAGAAATTCTGAAGGCTAAATATGCGGTGAGTGCTGCCTGTCGGAAATGAGACACACCTCAGGGGGCTGTGAGATTCGAGCACGGAGCAGTGGCGCGATAAGGATTAACAAATAGAGAATCCTGATCCAGTACCATGAATCTCACTAGGATTCTTGAACCCCGGCCCTCTGCTGCGAGAAACTAACGTCTAATAATTACAGTTATGACGAGGCTGATAGTAGGTATAAACCATCGGATTTCGTAATAAAATACTTCAGTGAAATTATTTATTACGTGCCTGAACATCTGTATATTGACATGTGTTACATATGTGCTCAAAATGGAAACATTTAAAGTAATTACATATTGTCTAGAATTTCATAACTTTATTATTCGTGCCTATAAAAATAATAGTGTAATCACTGGGCTCTTCTGACTAAATCCTCATACTGAGGCCGGGGAGAAGTACAGGTACGCGTATCTCAAGGATGTTGCATGCCTGCCAACCTATGATTACAGTTCAATTAATCATTTCTCATATATTTAATATCATCTATTTTAACATTCTGTGTATTTTTTATTGTTTTGAAATGTGTTATCTGCTTCTTAAGAAGCGTTTCGTAGTTTGAAATATAGAAGGGTATGTTAGATTCGATCTTAGTAAAGAGTTCAAACAAAATATTTAATTATTAGTTGACGGTTCTTTTATTATACAAGCACAGAAAATGCAAAATTTAGTTCTACTTCAGTGGGTAAACGGTAAATTTTCATTCGATTTGACTAGATGTCTCTCGAAAGTACGTAAAAAAAGCTGCAGACACGACAATTATCGACAAACAACGTTAGATAAAATATTACCTTCATGGATGTTTAAATAAATGTCCTGAAACCGCCATAGTCTTTGTAGTAGCGCTTTACTCCCCAGGAAAATTATGTAATTAATTCCTTGTACTCATTTCTGTTACAGGTTGAGTCGACCCCAGGGCCATAGTGCGGCTGGAAGGATTAGGTAAATTGAAAAAATTCAATATATATATATATATATATATATGTGTGTGTGTGTGTGTGTGTGTGTGTGTTTGAGAGAGAGAGTTTTCGCTTTTTCTGCCAAACACAACAAAAAGAAACCAAAGAACTCACATTCCACTGTGCATATCTGAGTTTATTTGATTGCACAGCCTCGCCACACACATCTCGGCTCATGGAGCCATCATCAGGTGATACATAAACACTTCTGAACCCTTTAGAATCTGCGATCTAAGCTGTTTATCACGCGCTAAGATTCTGGAATACCTTAATTTGCATGCGTTTAAGCGTAGACCCTTGCGAAGAACTCTGTGGGCAGTTGTTTGCAGCACCGGGATATCGACTCCGAATTCGAGCAATCATTTCACATTCTGCGTGCCACAGCACAGTCTCTGCTTTCTGCTATACGGTGGAGCATAGCATTTATCGCGTAGATCAGGTACTCGAAGCTACTCTCCATTACCTACAATTTGGAGGTACGGCCATGTTGTGTCAGTGAACCCATATCTCCTTACGTTCCTGAGTTCCAGGTGTTTGAAATCCCAGCATTCTTTGTGGCAGATCCTGTATCTGTGTCTGGGTCCCCCAGATTTTCTCCTAAGGTTTTAGAGCCAAGTTTTGTAACAATTTGTCATTTCTGAATGACTAATTTTCGTTGTTATTCTTGACTTAATTACTGTAACAGTATTAGAGAGAAAGTTTTATAAATCTCTTGTTATGCGGTTTCATCTCCAGCCTCCCATAAATTCATTCTAATTTGGTTTCAGGTACTTTTAAATTTTGTTGATATAAACACAGTTTATAACCACGTTAATTAATGAGATAATGTGATGAAAATGTTAATAGAATTATCCTTTAGAAGAGTTCCACCAAGGGCACATATATATATTTAAGCCCTTTAATGTATTATTTTGTTAACAGATATCAGAATAAATTTATACTGTTCAATTCTTCTGAAGCTGATGGTCGCTGACGTGGACAATAAATTCAGAATCATTTATGGAATCAGAAGATTCGTTACCGTGTTCATTAGAGTCCTTAGCTTAAGTCGTTTACCCAAAGAATAAGTCCAAGTTCGAAAGCTTATGTAGCATTTCGTAATGGAGTGATTCTTTCATGGTGAGGTGTTTCTGGTTCCATGCCCAACCAATGGAGCTAGAGGACAACTCCTTGTAGTTGTCAGAGACTGCTTTTCCAATATATTCGCAGCTACCATCTATATTTGGAGGCCGTCTCTTCCAGGATGAGTAGGATGGTGTTGTATAAACTGGACTCATTTGGCTCAGGACAGGGAGTAGTAGAAAGCTCTTGTAATGAACCTTTGGTTTGCATAAAATGTTGGCATTTTCTTGAGTATGTGAGCGACTGTCGGATTCCCAAGAAGGACTCAGCTTCGTGGAGTTAGTCCATCAGAGTCCGTTCCTGGAGCGAAACGAATCCACTCCATAATTTTACAACCTCAGCAACTACAAAGAGTGTAAACAACACAGCAGGCCACGAATAAACACGGAAACACTAAGAATCTCCTTTCGCAAGATAGACAGGCGGCACACGAGCAGCCACCTCCAAGAATAACAACAGGAGAATTGACACGAACCTGTATGGTTTATAAATTTTAAGCTTGAACTAGAAAGTTTTTTTAAAAACTTTAAAAAGTTTTAACACCAGGAAGGCTGCTGTGAATGTGAAAGGTTGAACACTGTGTACCTGTACATTGCGCATTTCAGACATTATATGTGTATATAATTAACATCCATTGTAATAGCAGTTTCTGAAAAAAGTATTGATGCCCTCTGAGGATGATCCGTAGGGATCGAAACATGTAAGGGTGATGAGTCTTCAAATGATAAAACTTAAATAGTCACATTAGACGGTGTTATTTTTGTCTTTGTGATTGTTAGTGTGACGGACCAGAATGAAATAAATCAAATTCACCCAAGCAACTATAATAGAATTTACTTCTGCCCTGCTACCTATTCCTACATACCATATATGTAAGACTCAAATTTGCTGATTATTATTATTTTTGAGAAGATATGTTACGAAAATGTTACAAAAGAACAGAATCCCAAAAAAACAGAGAGGAGAGGCCGCAGCGACATTGTCTAGTTTCCAAATAACCGTCTATTACAATATGCTAGACTAGATCTGTTGCTAGAAGAATGAATTAAGTCCATATAATAAACTACGTGTATATCAATATCGCAAGGAAGGTCGAACATCTACCTGCTGTAACTTATATCACTAAAATCGTAACAACCTAACCGTCAGTTTATAAATTCGGTCCCATCAAAGCTGTAACTCAGCGAGGAATAAGCAACGTGCTGCCTGTATAAATAGACTTCCAACTGTTTCAGCTATTCGTATATATATATGAAGCAGCTGATAAATATATGTTATAAATATTCATGATGCTTGTCAAAAGCATAAAATACAATAGCTCATGACAGTACCAACTCACGGTCTGCAGTCTTTTTGTAACAATTCATTCCCTTGTGTTTATTTTTATTTCCTTCCATGATACAGTGAGCTTATATTTCTAAATAGAATCTGAATAGGCATGTCAACATTTACGACTGCCATGTCATTTACAAACATCTCTCCCCGCTTGTGTGCTCTGCGTGATTTTTATCAAACTTTTTAAAGTGCTCTGGCACTTTGGAACTATTGTAGAACCTAATCTGCAAGTCAGCAGAGTGAATTCGTTTCCTGTCCTTGCAAATTTCTCTTCGCCTCCCACTTCTTCCTCTCTACAGTAAGTGACAAAATTCAGCAACAGTAGGGACATTCCAATTTGATCATTCCGTTGTATTCACAGGTTTCTAAGTAAAAAAGTTGATCAGTTTGTCACAATGTTTCCCCCTCCCTTTGTGGTACCCGAAACTCAATTATTTTGTTCAGAATATTCTACAAGTGTAAACTGTCCTGAGGCGGTCAACATCCCACACGGAGAGGTTTGCTTTAATAGTATTTTCTCTGCATTTAATTCTGGGTCTCCAAAGCGGTGTCTTGTCTCGAAATTTTCCGACAGAAAATGTATACGCAATGCTTACCTCATAATGCTTGCTACATGTACTACCCATCTCCCCCTCCCTTCAATTCATAAACCTAATAGCATTATTAATAGGGCGCAAATTATGAAGATTTCCATTAAATAATTTTCCCTATCCTGCTATTAATTACTTAATTAATTAATTAACCAGGCCTAGCTATCTGAATAGATACCACTCATTCCTTGTACCATCATCATCATCAACATCAATATTACAATTTCTTTCGAGTTTCAACGCGTAAGTATATATCAGTTACAAAAGTTTGGGGTTTTATAGAAATTAGCGCTTTATGATACACTTTCTATCAAAATTACATTCATGTGATTAATTTGAGTAACAACTTTATACAGAATTACACTTTTCTCTACTTGTGAACGAACCAATCATCTTCAAGTCCAATCGCTTTGCAATTAGGGAATACTACGGAGCTATGGAGAGAACGCTACAGCTCTCCTTACGATATGCAGGCTACCTAGACTGCGTGACAACAGCGACAGATGGAAGCTGTCGTAGACAGAACGTACCTTCAAGACGAATTTGTTCATCGCTTTTCTTGTATATTTGTTTCTTTAGTTCTCTCTTAGTTTGTTCTTTTATTCCTTTCTCGAATCTCTTCCTCCTTTCTTGCTTCTCTCTCTATCTCTACTGGACCCTGGGAGTATGCTGGGTGGAGCCCCAGACGTGGTGTGGTCGTGATGGCAAAGAGAAAAATCATCGCTTCTACCGGGAAGAGAACCTCGCTCTTACCCGCTCGCATTGACCTATGCGAAAAGCACAAGAGTACGAGCGATAGGCTGAAGGCTGTCCCATATACAGGTGATTGAACCATAATCGAAATGACGTCATTTCGATTGCTATTCGGCGCCTGTATCGTCCAGAGGACAATCAATCTTGTGTTTAATTGCTGCTACTGTAGAGGCACGCACTGTTACTTATTAGCAACGAGACTGAGTGGTAAAGTGGCTCAAGTCGTATATTGTTAGCGCTGAACAGACGCAAGTTTATTTGAAGGTGTAACTACAGTTCGCGCCTGCGCCGTATCTCAAGCGGTTAGTCGCTGGCTTCCCACCGCGGCGGCCCAGGTTCGATCCCGGGTCTGGTCAACTGGGATTTGTGGTGGACAAAGTGGGGCTGGGGCGGGTTTTCTCCGAGTACTTCGGTTTCCTCTGCTAATCTTCATTCCACCCGGGGCAGACTACAATAGGCCATCACTGGCCGCCGTGCAGAGTGAACCCAGTTTGACTCCACACCCCACTAAAGGATTAAAAAAAAAATTAACTACAGTTCGTATTAGAGGTTTACAGAAATTAATTATCAACTGAGGGTTTGTCTCGACAGAGCAGTGAAGAAGATACTTGCACCAAAAGGTGATGAAGTAACATTTCACCAAATATTACACACACGTTTGGTTTTTATTACTATTGAGGCGTCTGTTGGTTGGTTATCTCACGTTCTTCTTTCATCAGGAATTTTCTATATTTATTACACTTAAATATGAGCTGGGAGAGCGCAGTTTGTATAGCGACTGTCTACGGGGCTAGACGGTCGAGGAGTCGGGATTTGAGTCCAAGAGGGTTTAGATTTTTCTCCTCTACACGTCTTCCAGGCAGGTTACCGGCCCACTCAGCCTCCTAAACAATGGTTATGGGGACTCTTTTCCACGGAGTTAAAGAGGCCCGAGTTTAAAGCTGACCACTCACCACCAACTAGTGCTGAGGTCAAGGATATGTGGATCTATAGATCCACACCCCCATTCATCTTCATGGCGCAATATTCAATTCGTTATCCACAAAATTATTTTTACCTTGTTTTTTTATTGTTAGTGGAGTGGGACTAAGTCCTTTGTACTGCGGCCACTTCTTGCCTGTTGTACCAGCCCCAGATGATAGGTGAGGGTGATTGTGGAGCAATTTATACTTATCATACTAGTACGTATATGATGCACTTGTATATTGTGCAACCATCTTCTTAAAAATATCTATCCTTTGGCAATGATTACATTATTTCTTGAGTTGGTAGTATTAATGATGTAACTCACATATGCTAAAAAATTAAATGTCGCAAGAGAAGAGTTTATTTTGATATGTGACATGACGCCTGAAACCCGCGATCTGCCCAACTGCCGGGCGGGGCTTCGCTGAGCACGTTCCCATGGCAACACGGAAGCCGCCGATGCTGGACGGCTAATTGTTGGAACACGTTTCCACAGCAACGAATACGATTGAAGAAGCAATGCATTGCATACAGATTCACGTCGACTCCTACGCAACGCATGTAGAAACGTTTCCGTTCACACGGCAACGAACCTCTAAAGCACAGTAACAGAGAAAGACGCGATAAGTCTACTGTTTGGGAGGTGATCTGCATACGCTTCGACCAGAAACTACATTAGGGAGAGAACAGACTAAGAGAAGACAGAAGACAAACAGAAGCCAGAAGTGAAGACTTTATCTTAAGAGGTGTAATTACAGTAACCTTTAGAGTGCTATCATTGTTCGTAGTTACGAAGTGTTATAGTTGCAGTAAGATTGTGTTACAACTAATTGTAATTCCATCTAATGAATATGCAATACATCGATTCATCTAATCCGGAACCCATTAATTACTTGTCGCGTTAACAGGACACGTGACAATACGCTTTAAAGTAAAAGATTAAGATGCTCGTATTTTAGAAGTAAAACTTTCTATTAAAGGAAGAAGTAAACGATATGTAGGCATGATTAATGACGTTCTGTCGAGATACATATACTCGTACATTATACAGGATGATTCACTCAGAGGAGACTCCTAGGTAGTGATTATAAATTACGCAATAATTTACCGATGAAGACGAAACTTGGCAACTCCGCGTACTTCTGCGAAGTACAGTGAGGTACTGCATACCTGCCGGGTTCGCGCCATTTCTTTCAGTCTTCGATTCCGCTTGGCCGATCTGGTATCAAGGCAGACTCAACTGGATTTCTTCCTGTGGGGTCGCCTGCCTTTCAGAACTAACCTCGCACCGAGATTGCAGTCCCACCTGCCATGTTGGCAGCAACGTTAGCGAACACTAAGCGTCGGATCGGCCTGTATCTCTCGGTGGAGGAAAACCAATTTCACCATCTTCTGTAAACAATTTCTCTCTAAATCTACCACGACAGGTAACCGCCAATTTTCGTTTTAATCGGTAAATAATTTCGTAATTTATAAATAATAATTCGAGGCCTCCTCCAAGCCAGTCGCACTGTACATTCTATTGCACGTCTGAAAGAAGTTCATTTGCATGTGTTGCTTGCATCAAGTACTGTATTGTAAATAAATCGATCACTGGGAAGTCTATTTCCAGAATCAATTTCTATATTTAATGAAGGAATTTCTGTTACTTCTTGGTGTTGGAAATATGCACTAACACCTGTTCGATGGATTTAATTTTGGTCTCTTGCTGCTCGAATAGAAAATCTATGGCATGCAAATAACTGTGTGGCCTGTAGTCCGCAAGCGAACTATACCAACCGAGCGACAGCCGCTTGTCGACGAAGTTAGTGCCAACTTTAGAGGATAGAGGGTGTCGCATAGTCAGCACAAACGTTCCCCACGGCCATTAATTTCGGCTTCCTAGACCGGAGCCACTATTTCCTTGAAATACCTCAATTATCCTCACGAGGCTGAGTGGATCCCGTTCCAGACCCACTACTTCTCAGAAAATCTGAGATCGAACCCGGGACCTCTGGATCTGTAGCCAGTAACTCTACCACTATTCTACGGAGGCGGTCTATTGCATATAAATCTAAAATCTAAAATTATGATTTTTATCAAACTGACTGACTGTAGGAAAATTATATATAACAGTAACAAAGAACACTCAGACGCATGGATTACGTTCAGATCTGTAACTTTAACTCGGGATGTTGTATATCTGTGAAACTTAACAGGCGATATATGCAATGTAATTATATTCGTAACAATGGATTTGAAAGAGCAATGAGTAATGAAGGCTAGTGATATATATAGAGCCTCACACAATACACATGCAAGAATAATGAACTATAATACTGAGTGCAGCTTCCAGCTCATGTCCTCTTGCTGTCACTGAGCTGGACATAACCTCACTTTTCTTTCTAACTGCTGTAAATGTATTGCGTATTCGGCGCCTACATTGTACTATATCGACATCAAAGGGCTGGAATTCGAAAATGAGAATCTTAGTCAAATCCCTCTATAAAATAATATCAACCCCGGCTTGCTGCAGAGTGGTTAACGTTTATTCCTACATTTGTTTGGTAGGAAAAAAAAAAAAAGTAAAGCTATCCCTGTAACAGGCCGTTAAGGCCCATAGGATTGTGAGACGTTGAGGATCCCACATTATCTAGACAATCGGCTCAAAGATGGCGGTAAGGTTGTCAGCCTTACGCGCCGGCCGCGCTTTACTCCCCAGGAAAATTATTTAATTAATTCCTGGTTCTCATTTCTGTTAGAGTCTGAGTCGACCCCAGGGCCATAGTGCGGCTGGAAGGATTAGGTCAATTAAAAAAAAAATTACCTCATCGGGACTTGAACCCCCGACCTTCCGGCTTGTAGCGTAGTACCTCAACCAACTACGCTACTGCGTGCGTATGATGGCCAATCATACGTAACATTTATCCCGAGACTTTCGGATCTTTCAGATTCATAGGTGACTAACAACTACGTGCAACGAATGAAACACGCAGATTCCGAAGAAAATACTAACACGCAAACCAAAAGGAAGGAGAAACACAGGGCGTTCACAGTTAAGTTGAGGGACCAGCATACTCTTCGAGAGGATGGAACAGGCTATGCATGGCCTAATTCATGGTGATGATGATGATGATGATGATGATGGTGGTGACTGTTTGAATCCTTAGATCTAAGTCCTTCTTGATAAGCCAACGGTTGCTGAGCAACTCAAATTCCCAAAATTTGTGGATACCTACGACTTATTACGGTGTTCGTAAGAGCCCGCCACTGATTTCTGAGCCAGATGAATCCATTACACACCTCCATCCTACTTCTCTAAAATACATTTTAATGTTACCCTTCCGTAAGTCCCATATCCATCTTCCGTTCTAAATAATTCGCACAAGTCCTACGCCCAGTGCAACATTTGGTAGCATGCTGGAATGTTTCGGCAAAGAGATGTTAGCAGCACGTTTGACCATCAAGCCAGAAGACCACCCCTTATCTGCTCTCCCAGAATGCTTACTCACTGTTTCCGCAGAAAATCTCCGTAACACGAGACCCGAAACCCGAGGACACGCCATGCCGTGACGACAACAGATATCATCTTTCTCAAAAGTGTTGGTGTCCATGTACAACTACACTTGTGGAAAATAAATAAATTGTGAATACTGAAATATTCTTTGCCGAGATGAAAATGTAGGATTGGCTACCGCGCACATGATTTCGCGCATACCCACCGCCCGTAATTTCTACCGCCGCTGGCCAACTTCCGGTCACTATGAATACTCCAGGATCCAGAATTAATCAAATCAGCGGAGACGTCGTAGTTATGAACTGGGTTAGATTCGGTTATGATATTCCACTTCATCCAATGAAATTAGAGTTTCTTTTCCTGTCTTGGGGTGGGGTGAGACTGAGTCCACTTGGTACGTCGACCACTGTTTGACCTATTGTGCCAGCTCCGGATGATAGACGATGATGAGTGTAGAACAGTCGGTGGAATGAGAATTGTCAGGAGAAAACCTGCACCAGCGTTAAATTTTCCATCACATGAACTGGGATCGAACCCAGGTCGCCGAGGTGGTAAGCCCAACGACTAACCGTCTGAGCTAGGACACGGCTTTTGTAAGGGCACACGAATGGTTTGGAAATACAGCAGACAACAGAAGGCCATGACAGAGCAAAACCACTCCAGTTCTATAGTTCTCCTGTTTTAGGCGCCTTTGCAAGTCGAGCCTAAAGCACTTATTACTTCCGTCATGTCTGTCTGTCAACACGAAACAACTCGGCTCCGATTGGACAGATTTCCATGATACATGTACAAGATTCACTAAAACATATCGATAAATTTAATTTTTAATCGAACAGAAATTTACGACAATATACAGGAAGATCCAATTTAGAATATTCTATCTTCTACTCCAGCGACAAGAACACACTGAGGCTATGACGGGAGCAAAGCCATGGGCATCCCATTTATTAATTCTACAGACGAAATATCTTAAAGCACTTCAGATATTAAGGTATAAATTTGGCCGCCCCATAGCTCAAGTGGTTAGTCGCTGGTTTCCCACCGCGTCGGCCCGGGTTTGATCCCGGGTCTGGTCAAGTGAGATTTGTGGTGGACAAAGTGGCGTTGGGGCAGGTTTTCTCCGAGTACTTCGGTATCCCCTACCAATCTTCATTCCACCAATTGCTCCACAATCACCCTCCCCTATCATCTGGGGCTGGTACAATAGGCCAGAAATGGGCGCAGTGCAAAGGACTTAGTCCCACGCCACTGGCAATAAAAAAAGATATTAATTTCCTATTTTGTTAAGTGCTGTCACTGTCTTCAATTTCGTTCCGTGCAATCTTCAAGAAGTACCGTAGCAGCTCAGTACACGCCCATCTTGATGCACTTGAGTAAGTCTTGTGCCAGTATTCTAAGATCAATATTTGGAATAGAGTATAGATTGTTGCAACGCCCTTTTACGTTCAATTTGTGTTAATAATGCGGCGTACGCAACGTCTCAGTAGGCAATTAGTGGCTTTTGAGAGCTTCTCCTTGTTAATCTAAACAACAACATGCAACGCAATTATTGGAACGGGATATTTACCGGTTCAGTGGAAAGTCGCGAGGATCATAATCATCCCGAAAACCTGCTAAACCGCTAGAGGGAACCAAATAATATAGACCGATCAGTCTACTCCCAATAATGAGCAAAATCTTCGAAAAATATATGTTCAAGAGATTACGCCCGATAGTAGAAGAAAACAATCCTCCCTGAACATTATTTTGGATTTCGACAGAAACACTCTACCATAGAAGAAGTACACCAATTTTTTTTCCCCCTTGGCACTACAGCCCCAGTGGGCCTAGGGCTACCTCCATGAACTTCTCCGTTCACTTCGGTTTTTCTAGATCTTACACATTCGGTAGGACTCCTTGGGCGGGTGATCAGCTCGTCGCAAGACCTCTACCTGTACAGAAACACAGAAAAAACACACACACACAAACTAAACATCCATGCCCTGAGTAGGACTCGAACCCACGATCCCGGTTTCCAAGCGAGCGAAGACAGTACATGCCTTAGACCGCTCGGCTACCGAGTAGACCGAATTACGGAGATAATAAGAAGAACAATACTGCTCTGCGGCATTTCTAGACAACACACAATCATCTGAGAAACTATGGCACCCAGGTCTCTTATTCAAAATCAGAAAAATCCTTCCCTATGCATATTACAGGATATTAGAATCGTAACTAAAGGAGAGACTCTTTCAAGTAAAATTCAGAGACGAAATCGTAACCTTAAGGAAAACTGAAGCAGTCGTACAACAACGAAGTGTCTTAGGAAGCGCCCTATATCTTATCTACAGAAGCAACTTTCCGACATCAGACAAGACAACAACTGCTACCTTCGCCGATGTTACAGCTATCTTAGCAACACATGAAACTCCAAGCCACCACCAATAACATCGATGACTGGGCGAAGAAATGTAGAATTAAAATAAAGCAAAGCAAATCGACGCTACGAGTAATTACATTCACTCTACGCAGCCAAATCTGTCCGACAGTCCAAATGGACAATACTGAACATATATATATTGTAACGGACGAAGAATAGCCGCTGCAAGAAGAGTAGCCGAAACAACAGGAGACACTGCAAGCACAGCTACGGGAAGGAAAAGGATCGGGGTTGCACTCTTACGCTATTCAGGACGAACAGTCTTAAGACGCGAGCAGTGTGACGTGTCGCGCTAGCTGGACGCCCCGCCCCCGGGAGCTGACGCGCCGAGCGGTGCCGAAGTGAGCCGAGCGGAGCCGAAGCGAGCCGAGTCCCAGCATCCTGGTAGCTATGCAACGTGAGTTAACAGCGGTGACGTCACCATGGGATACCGCTGTTGCTAGGCAGTAGTAAACAACTCCGAGACAGCTTTGCTAGCCACACGGCACAAGACAACAATGGTGCCTATTACGTGGCTGTTTTCTGAGTTGTCCGGAACGAGGCTAGATACGGAGCAGCGAAGACTATTCACAGTTAGTTCCGAGTTAGCCAGCATATATATATATATAATAGAATATTCTGCAGTTTATATATAATAAATGCGTGAAGAAGTTATTAACTTACTTATTTACTCTTGGATCTGAGCCCTTCTGGAGGAGCCGCCAATTCTGCAGCTACTCAAGAATTTCCCAGAATTTTATGGAACCCGAAGGTTCATTACCGTGTTTACAAGAGCCCTCCAGTGGTCACTATCCTGAGCCAGATCAATCCAATCCATACCACACAAATATAGATAATTCAAAACAATGTCTTGAAAAAAATAAATTTCCAATGGTTGTAAGATTTTTTGACAAGAACATGGTATTTTTAAATACAATTTGACCTGAAAGCAAACATTTTTACTAGCGTTTAAGCTCTTAAACCCTAACTTTTATCATTCCTTTCTGGTGCATTAACTGAATGCTGATTTTGAAGTATCGAAATATCACTGTTTCGTATTCATTCGTCGTAATAGTGAACACAATGACATTTAACATTATCTGGCACTGAAATATTATGTATGGTAATCATCTATCTTGCCGGTCACGGTAGCCGAGCGGTCTAAGGCATGTACTGTCTTCGCTCGCTCGGAAGCCGGGATCGTCGGTTCGAATCCCACTCAGGGCATGGATGTTTAGTTTGTATGTGTGCGTTTTTCTGTGTTTGTGTGGAGGTAGAGGCCATGCGACGAGCTGATCACCCGCCCAAGGGGTCCTACCGAATGTGTAAGATCTAGAAAAACCAAAGTGAACGGAGAAGTTCATGGAGGTAGACCTAGGCCCACTGGGGCTGTAGCGCCAAGGGGAAAAACATCTACCTTTCCTTACTTTTTAGAATATTATCCCTGAATTCGCTGAAGACCTATTTACTTCAAACTCGTCATTACATACTAATACTTGTACTGTTATGTAACGAATTCCAAAATGAAAGCATAATTTCGTGTCGCATTGTATGTTACATGATTTAAACCTTCGGTAGCTATAACACAAACCAATCAGTGAGATATATAAAGCTTCTTAAAATTCTAGCTAAGTCACTATAATAATTATTAGCATATTGTGATCATCTTCCTAGCAGTAATTACTTCGCCCATGCAACGACAATCAAATCGGGCACAGTTATAATTACATCAGTGTACTGGGATTTGATCCATCAAGTTAACACCCTTCGTCAGATGAAGTGTGCCCATTTTACATGTATTTCCCTTTCATCGTTCAGAAAATATGGATAGCTTCATTGTATATACAGAAATAGCAAAGGCTTCCTATTGTAACGTTAAAATTATATTCTAGAGATTAATTATTTTTTAAAATGACTTTTCATCTGGATTTAATTGAATGTATGTAAGAGAATGTTTTACATAGATTGCGTTATGTGATCGCAGGTACAGAATGAAACACAGGTGTTTAAAATATGTGAATGATGAAATATACCTGGAAAGAGATTATGTAGCTTCGTAATATAAGAAATAAAACTGACAATGCAATTTAAATATGGAATATGATGGATTTATTTTAACCATAAATACGAATATTAACCTACCTAATGAACACATTATAACTTAAGCCAACAACATTTCTTTGTTACAGCATATCGAGTCTGTTATTGAAACACGAACTTTACTCATGAAACGAATGGGATATGTAGCATATATGACTAATATGTTCATCGGCTACCTACCTATATCTATATCTATTTATCGAGCCATCTAGCCAACCAGCCATTTGTCTATGGCTCTACAGCCCTTTGTTGGACCTTGGCTTCTTACTCAGTTCCTTAATCCTATACACAGTCGGTAGGACTCTTTGGACGGGGGGATCAGCTCGTTACAATGCCGATACCTACACACAGAACAACATAAACACTGAATAAACACACACAAACATCCATGCCTCGAATGGGATTCGAACCCATGATCCCAGCATTCGAGCGAGCGAAGACAGTTCACTCCTATGATCGGCTGTATATCGTTAACTGATGGGAAATATAAAACGTAGGGACACATCAGATAATCCAGCAATAGACAGGGGCATAATACATAAATGTATTTCTACTTGACTGCGATAACAAGCCTTAGGCGTCATTAAAAGACGAGAATGTTGTGATTAACTGATTAACTTCTCAAGAAATTTTCCGTTCATGTGTTCCTCTAAAGTGATCAAAAAGAAAACTTACTCAAATTTAAGGCGAGAACATCCTCCTTACGTGAAGCGAAACTTGCAGGAATATTTCATATCCATGCGAAGAAGCGGATTCTGAAAAATAAACATGAGGAAGCACATGATTTAGAGTACTTACGTAAGAACATATGCTTACATGTAAGAACTTCCATATATGTACCTAGGTGTATATTGCCTCTAATGTGGCAGCTCCCTTCCCCTACAGGATACAGTAAATACTTCAGCGAACGTTCTCCTATAGTGGATAAACATTGCAGATCATTTTCTTGGAGATGCCAGTTTCTAATATCGACTTGAAGTCTGCGATATTTGAGATTTTCCTACTATATCAAGCAAAATTCTTTGACAGTGCTTTAAAACAGACAATGTCCTCCCCGAGTCAACATCCACAATCAACTTACCATTTGAATCTATACAACCTATGTGGCTTTTAAAGGCCATTAAAAATATATTGAATGACAAGACCTAACAAGAGATGCAGGGTAGTTTACGTCTCCTGCGTCATATAATTAGTTTAGCTTCCATATGTAAATTATTTTAATGCATGATCAATAGAAAGAGAATTAAATCATGTCTGCATGCTCAGGGAGGCCACTTCGAAATTTTACTTAAGTGTAAAATGTTAAATACTGTGACATGTCAACGCATTGGCAGGCAACGGCTTGATAAACACCCCTCGCTACTCGCTCGCAACCGCAGAACACCGGGTTATGCAACCAGTTTCTAGTGACGTCACTCACCAGTGGATAGAGACCACGTGACGTGTTTTCTGTAGCTTCGCGCCGAAGGTCTGTAGTAGACAACAAAGGTCGTCTGCAGTCAGTCGTAAGCTGGAGGAATGTAGAGCAATTGAGTAAAGATTAGGACAGAGGAGTACACAGTAACTAAAGACGAAATAACAAGAAGACTTCATAGTGTTTTGAAATGCAAGTTTCTGTGTTGAGATCCGTTGCCTGCTGCGTGTTAATTGGTGAACTGTAAAATGTGTAAATCAACGATAGCACTGTATTGACTCTAATTAAGAGAGAGAGTGTGTAACCGAGGTGCTAATAAATACAATTATCCGAACTAGATCCCGTTATTTTCGCCACGCATACCACCCAACACGTGACAGTACTTTTTCAGGAAAACAACTTACATGTCCACAAATCATTCTTAAATTTTAAAATCCACGCTCCATAAAAACGAGAATCGAAATGTGTTTGTGGCCTCAGGAATGACCTCCCGAACTATGAGCATAATGTGATGAAACTTTCTGTAAACACAGTCTTCAGAAAATCAATTCTGAATCCGAATAGGACATAGAAACGCCAAAGTAAAATGATAAAAACTTGACTGTGCAACAATTTCAGGCTATACACTGACACTTATCAAATTATCATGTTAATATTAATGTTACCTATCTAAATATCTACCCATTTACCTATCTATCTACTTATCTACCTATCCACCAACCCATCCATTCATCTATTTATGACTCTACAGTCTTTTTGCTGGACCTTCGCCGCCTTTCCACATTATTAATCTTATTCGCAGTCGGTAGGGCTCCTTGGCAGGGGGATCAGCCTGTCGCAAGAGCGTTACCTACAGACAGGACAACACAAATATAGAATAAACGCAAACAGGCATCATTGCCTTGAGTGGGACTCGAATTCACGACCTCAGTGTTCAAGCGGGCGAAGACAGTTCGTGCCTTAGCCCGCTGGGCCACTGTGATCGGCAGAGACAAGTCTGCTGTACTGAATCTCTTGGATTTACTTTAAAAAGTACAGCGAGAGAATGATTGTTATGTAGCACTGCAGTAAAAGAATTGTCAACAAGTACCCACCCGTTTACCTAGTTCCGGCATGATGTCAGATTGTTTCTTTTTAAGACAACAGCTGTTGGTGAAGTATCTGAAGGTCACAGGGTCCCTCTAAGTGATCTCGACCTTGATAAATATTTAGAAACTTAACATTTGCTCATGGTTACCTAACAAAGAACTAGAGGTCTCTACTCTCTGACGGCTGCAGCAGGACATCCGGTAAGTGGAATGAATGAAGACAATGCGTTTCTCCAGATCATAGCTTTCAAAAGTTACGAAATTCTCAGGAAAAGCTAATGGGATGCTATTCCAGTTTACACTTATGGGCAACTTATTCTATCTGCTTTATTGTCGCTTGGTACTCGTAAAGTTTTCCTGGGCCAAATGAAATAAGCACAAAGCCATGAAGACGTACGGGGGATTTGAGGTGTAGACTTATTAATCTTGATCTTGGCATTAGATGGATAAGTGGTCAACTTCACTTTCTTCACTTTCCGGCCGTTTCATCCCAGGTAACCACTGGTTAGGAGGCTGGTTGAACTCCGGAGGCGGCCTGGGCGCTGTGGAATGGTGAAAAATTTCTCTCCCTGCCTGAAAACGAACCCCGTCAGGCCTCTAGCTTATCGCTATACCGACTGGGGATAGGAGCGAACCCGTAAAGGATTGGCATTACAGCCCTCCATTATCCTTGTGGAGGTATAGCTCCATTCGTTCTTAACCTTCGGCATTAGGTGGAAGAGAGTGGTTGACATCGCCTACCGATCGCTTTACCCTCGAGGAAACAACTATCGATACTGGTTGGATAGGAGGCCGGCTGGGCACCAGTGTTGGTCTGGGCGTGGTGGTCTAAAGGAAGAACTCCAGATCTCCGAAAGTGCAGCCCGTAGACTAATCCCAATACCAATTCACTAATTCTCTTCCTTGGACTACTTTATATATTTTATATGATACTAGAATAATGGGGGCACGGGGTAGGGTAGTTGGTTGCGGCACTATGCTATAAGCCAGAAAGTCGCGGGTTCAAGTCCCGATGAGGTGGATTTTTCAACTGACTTAATACTTCCAGCCGCACTATGGCCCTGGGGTCGACTGAGCCTCTTAACAGAAATGAGTACCAGGAAACTTCCTGGGGGTAAAAAGCGGCCAGTCGGGGCGTAAGGCTAACAACCTCACAGCCATCTGTGAGCCGACTGTCTAGAGATAATGTGGGAGCCACGACGTCTCACAATCTATGGGCCTCCCCGGTCGGTTACAGAGACAATTTTACCTTTACCTTTCATCCTAGAATCTATCCCCTACCAGCATCTGTTTCGTGGGTATTCTTACGCTTAATATTAATAATAGTATATTGTTATTATTTATATTATTCACTTTCATTTTTTACATAGAATGAACGAACATTCTGACAGTGCGGTCTGAGTCAAATTCTGTGATCTTTCACTATTGCAGTTACAACAGACTTACATAAGGAATTAATTATTTTTAAAAATTATTATCGTTACTATTATTATTTTTGAATGATATTTGTATTAAATCTGTTTTCTCGCCCTGCGCAACAACCAGGAATGGGGGTGTTTTAGAACATGTATGAGAAGAACATTTGGACCTATGAAAGAGCACATAAAAGAACATTTAAGATATTTACTCTAACAAGAGTTTAAAAATTTTTACTCTTCACCAGACATATTTAAGGGGGGTTACCAGCCTAGCAGTAACTTACTGAGGGATGAGAACGGTGATCTGCTTGCAGAGTCCCACAACATTTTGAAAAGGTGGAAGAACTACTACTCTCGGTTATTGAACGTACATAGGGCCAGTGATGATAGGCAGACAGAAATCCATACAGCTGAGCCACTAGTACCTGATCCTAGCCCATCTGAAGTTGAAATTGTTATTGCAAAATTGAAAAGTTATAAATCGACAGGTAGTGATCAAATTCCGGTAGAACTTATTCAATCAGGAGGCGAAATTGGGTTTAAACTCAAATTATTTACAGGTAGAACTTCACGAAAATTCTAGAAAGTACACAGTTTTCCTTTTTGGTTCTATTGTGTATCAGTACAAGAGGGTCCCTTACGATCCCAAGGGCTCTTAAGCTGACCTTGGGAAGTGGCACTGAAACCTATATGGTTTTCTACGTTAATGACATTCTGGTTCACTGTCGCACATTCGAGGGGCATTTGATGCATCTCGACACGACCATTCAATGATCAACCAAAGCCGGATTCACTTTAAATGCTGTGGAATGCCGTTTTTACCGGGAAGAAGTGAAGTTCCTGGGTCATTGTATTAATGTGATCAAACCAAGGAAGACAAGATTCCAGGACATACAATACGTATTTGAGAGCAGAGAGTTACACAACATTTTATTTGGAAAAGCTCAAGAAATGAGACCACTTGTGAGACTTCTGGGTATTGCATTTACTTGAAATAACAGAATGTGATTATGCAAAATGGATTCAATGATCCAGCGAGAGGGTCCAGAGGCGCACCCTGCTAATCAGAATGAAACGAAAAGCTTCTTAAGTGGCTGGAAATTTATTCAGCAATTTAGCGACTGTGTAGTTAATTTGAAATTTAAACTCCAGCGTAACTGCACGCAACACTCCTTGCCCTTCCCATGAAATGGGACCACCTCTGAAGTAATGGCAGTATATTAAATGGCTGTTGCTACTCTACTGCAATTGTCCACGTTAGCATGGCCAATTTGTGATGGGCAATCATTTTGAATACCCGAAGTTGCCGGTGTTGGTCAGGGCAATCTGCTAAAGGCTATGAGCTACACTTCTAACGGGCCCTGATATGTATAGTTTCTTGAATAACAGGACTTAAGTAAAGAGTCTGAAATGGAAATACGCCACCTCAGGAGAGAACACAACCCACCAACTCACACATGCGCCTCGAGAGGGCTTATTAACAATTTAAGCAACAAGAAAAGACAGAAGTTTCTTGGCCCATTAATTTTAACGCCTGATGATGACCACATTGGTCGAAATATAGAGTGATGGACTTTTAAAGAGAATATATTTTAATAAATTTTATAGAACATAGTGTTGCACGTGAGACTGTAAAAATCCAATTAACACTAATTGTTCGAACCTTGTTCCACAGAGTTTTCTTTATTCACATTGAAGTGATTTAGTATAGTAGATCACTTCTTGATAAGCTGATAGTCCTTCAGCTGACACTGAAATATCTCATAGACTATGGAATCCGGATATTCACTCCACTCTTGGAAAGAAATTGCCGCAGGACTCTATCCTAAATCAGATACATCCAATCCACTTCTCCAACAATTTTATGCAAACAATTCGTAGAATGTCAGTATTTTTACCGTGAAATCTAGTGGTCAGAATTCCTGGTTACAAATCCAGAGGTCCCGGGTTCGATTCCCTACTCTACCAGATTTTCTGTGATGTAGTGGGTCTGGAACGGGGTTCACTCAGCCTCGTGAGGATAATTGAGGAGCTACTTGAATGGATAAGTAGCGGCTCCGGTCTAGAAAACTGAGATTAACGGCCGTGGGAATCCGTTGCGATTACCACGCGACACCCTCTAGCCGCTAAAGTTTGCACTAACTTTGCCGACAAGCCGCGGTCACTCGGTCGGCATAGTCTGCTTGCGGACTAAAGACCAAGGATTAGTTTGTTTGTATATATCGTGCTCAACAAAAGTCTGGAGGACCGCAACTTGTTGGATGTCCACGACTGCTACCTCCATACCTGAAGGCCGGGTGCTGTGCATGCCGTAATTTAGTTGTTCCCCCAGTGTGGGGATTAGCACACCTGCCTGCTTTGAACTACTGATTTTATTCCCAATCAGGAGGCCGAAATACTAATGCGTGTTCTTTGAGACAGATACTGGGAAAATACCTCAAAATATGCCACTACCCAACCTTTACGCTTCATTTTAAGTTAATAAAGCGTAAGTCTGTATATTTATGGCGAAAGGATTCATGATTTGTTCTCTGCATCAAACGTACAATCAAAGAGGATATGCTGAGTGAGAAGGGGCGCAAGGCACACACATAAACCTCTTTCGTCATAAACTATGACAGGAATAGACCAATTAGGAAACATAAATGGGAGGATAATATTAAAATGAATCAAAAGAAGTGTGGTATACGAGGTAATGAAGCTTCAATTTCCGTAGAGAATGTGTCACTGATTACAAGAAGCTGTCAGCTTCTGAAGAAAAAATCTAATACGGAAAATTGTACACACATGTAATCCTCGCATTTAACTAATGTTGCCGAAATATGAACTGAATTTTGTAGTTCTTTTCAGTTCATCAGGAATAATATTTTATTATCAGAGACCACGACCGATCATCATTTCCTGTTAATTAATCAGAACTACCCTGTGTGTTGACTGAACTCCCAGGGCCTCAGGAAACTGCTATCAAACAGACCGGTGAGACAACATTATCATGATTTGTTGTTGTTGAGAGGTATTTGGCTGTGAGATACTTGCCTCATTGATAGAGAAGCGAGGTGTAGTGATGACAATTCAATTTTCGGTTCAACACATTTTTTTCGCAACAGAAAGCTATAATATAAACCCCTTTACTTACGATTTTGCATACCATGTACAGGATGATTCTAAATTACTGTCGGGGTTTCCGTAGCCTATATTTTTCAAACCGGAAACAAAAAATAAAACTGCTTATGGAATCTGAAAGTGTAACTCAAGAAGTTTTATGAATTTTGGAATCAATACTGCAGAATGGTTTCGAGTTACACTTTCACATTCCGTAAACAGTGTTGTTGTTGTTGTTCTTGTTATTGGTTTTTTTTTCCGGTTTGAAAATTATACGGCACGGAAAGACCGACAATAATTTAGAATCGCATTGTGCATTTATTTCTATGAAACTAATAATTATATCATACTGTACAAGGCCAGAAATTACTTGTACTTACATTTCGATAAATACTCAGTACTCGGTTGCCTGTAGTCCGCAAGGGAACTATATCGACCGAGCGACCGCCGCTTGTCGAAGAAGTTAGCGCCAATTTTAGCGGATAGAGGGTGTCACGTGGTCAACGAAAAGGATCCCCAAGGCCGTTAATCTTGGTTTTCTAGACCGGAGCCGCTATTTCCTTGAAATAGCTTTTCAGTTACTCTCACGAGGCAAATACTCAGTACACCAGAAAATATTTCAAATGGAAGTTTTAGTCCATCCTACAAACTTGCCATAAGGATATCAAGGTTTTATCTAACGTTCCTTCATGCCTTTCAGTGGGGGTTATACTGAATCGACATTAAACAATACCAAATCGGGAACTGAAATTCTCCAGGTGGTCAATATTAAGATTACCGTTTTACTGGACGTAAAAACATGTAATCTGATAAATGGGTAGACCCTCCGACATTTCGAAGGAATCTGTTTTTTCCATTTTGAGTGTCTTCATAGAAAGGACGTCATTTCCACTGTTACATACTCGAATAAACTAAATAAACTCTTTGGAAAGAAAGAGCAGCATTATGCGTCACTGACTAGGTCTAGGGACTGGAGAAGTCACTGGGTGCGGCTGCTTGATTTGTGGATATATCCCTGAGCACTCTTCAGTATCTGGAGTTAAGGAAAAAAGCAGTTAAAAATTGTGCGTCATGGTGTAAGTCCATTCTAAGAATCCTTTACAACTAGCAGTTAGAAATATTAGCTTGAATCTGTACATTGTTATGTGTAGGGGTTATAACAAGTACACGCCTTCACGTATTCTCTTTGTAATAGTCATCTATGACCAGACTTTCAAAGTGGCCACATAACTTCCGGTTCCCCGACTACGGCAATTCTCATTTCCCCTGCGCATGCTACATGCCTCGCCCATTTTATCTTAGGCTGGGGCCACACGAGCGCACAAAATGCGTCCGTTGTAACGAACGTTGCTGAGGACACCACACAGTTGCAGAATGCGGTGCCTAGTTTTTTGTCTGCAATGGAGCCAGAAGAAAGCGCAGCATTCACCTCACTCCTTTTATTTCTACATAGGACGTCACGACGTTCGTTAAAACGGGCGCATTTTGTGCGCTCGTGTGGCCCCAGCTTTACTTCATTTCATCACCCTAATGTTATTTTGCACATAATACAAATTATAATTTCTGGAATATGAGGTCGTGTAGTTTGGCAGAGGCTTACCAACGCTCTGCAGAAAACTGATACGTTCCCCTTCAGGATAAAATATAATATACGTGTTTCGGAGTCACCGCGTTATAAGCTTATTGGGAAGACCGATTTTTCTCACACGTGAATCTCGTTAAGTCCTTCCACACAAGTGTCGGTGTTGTACCTTCCAAGAAGCGCAACTGCGTCCTCCACGGCAACTTAAACAGAAAATACCTTCATAGCTTACTTTCCTACCACAATATATTTACTTGTATTAGCTGGGATAGCTCAGTCGGTAGAGCCAAGGGCCACTGTTAGATCCGGGCAGGGGCAAGCTCTTCCTCAGAGCGTCCAGACCGTCTCTGTCGTCCACCCAGCCTCCAGTCCACTGGGTAGCGGGCTCTCTTTTACCTGAGGTAAAGCGGCCGAAGAGAGAAGTTGAGTACCTTGCTTCCATCTAGTGCCGAAATCAAAAATGGTGGAGCTATACCTCCACTATCTGATAGGTCTACACGGAGTGGTGCTTAATTACTTAAGCAGAGGAACAAATTCAAATTTTAACGCGTTTAACTGCTAGGTGCGCAAGAACTTCCGATGCTTTAGGTGACATTGTAATTCCCTTGCATTTAATTAGGTAATCTTAACCTCAATTGGCGCTGAGTATCAGTTGTAGCTGATGCAAAGCCGCTGTTAAATGGTACAGGCGTAGCTAACGTCGATCGGGATGCCGACTGTTCTGAACGGGGCTCCCGTAGTTTTACCTCCGTCCCTGTAGGGAAATTCTGATGCAGTACGTCGATTAGGCAGTGATTATTTTCGTAACGTCTTTCCACTTTCTTAACACTCGGTCTTGCGCAGTCTGACATAGGGACAGTGTGGTAAAATGCCTCCCTTCCTCCCCAAGACACAACATGGTACCATCCCTACTTCTTCCAGCGCAGTAGAATTGGCAATCCGGGTGTTATCTTACATCTGTGTTTCCACACCTCCTGCCAAGATTTATTTGCATCTCAACAAGAGGTACGGGTGCGCGTGAGGACACTTGCTGGCGGCAACAGGCCTTACAGCGGTGTAACACAAGGAACCTGTTCTCAAAGCACGGGTTTATAATTTGCTCCTTACAGACAGGATTTCCTGTTAGCGTTAATATTTTAATGGAATGTGTGTGATGTAAAATAGTAGCTATAGGGTGTCTCGCTGATGTATCACTAACATGATTCTTACTGGACAGACTCCTTTCCTTCTTAAGAAGCGAAAATTCTTAAAGCTTGTTAAGAATTTCCTCCGTCTTTAAAGGAAGTTTTTTGTACATTACACTGCTTATAGCAGCACACTGATCCTTCTCGTTGCATTTTAATATTCCCCAGTCTGATAATTTTTCTACAAAATTTTATCGTCCATTTAAGTTTTCTGTCTAAAATGTTGTACCCATTTCTTATGTCTCTTCCGTAGTATGCATATACGTCCCGTCTGTTATTTCCATTTGTGTTGATCAACTTAAAGGTGTTTGGTGATAAGCAGAAATTATGAATAGGTATTCTCCCTATATAACTTTAAAAAATCTCTTATTTCCTCTCTTTACTTCCATATATTCTCCTTATAAATCTCTATCCAAGTATTCTCAATATATTGTGGCGCATACATCCATTGCTAGGAAACGGCTAGATAACTACCTACACAAGGTGACCGATTCTGTGTAAACAGCCCGTTGCTAAGAAAGTCTGCAACAATATGCGACAACAGTAGACGTTCACATTTAGGCAATGGTCTTGTTATCTATGGAGTCCTCCCTGAGGCTATATAAGAGTGACTCTGACTCTAGGAGTAGAGTTCAGTTAAGTTCAGTTCAGTTCATTAGCGAGTGTCCTGTCAGAACTGAGGTAGTCCAGGCTGTCACGGAAGAGGAGTTCGGCTGAAGACTTATTGCGAGTTATTGTAATTTATTGTGATCACAAGTGATTGTACAAGGAGGATCAATAAATCCAGTTACAAATCCAAAATCTGTCTATAATTCACCAACACACGTGGGAATATATTTTCTCCTTAGGGAGAAAAACTAATTTTGATAGTCATATAAAGTGCCATGTACAACTGTAATTAGTGTTTAGATTTATGAACGGTAGTTCTAAGAACAACAAGAAACTCTTGGAAGAACTAACTGCTCACTCGCCTTTCGCTGCATTTTTGAGTACTTGATGCGAAAATTAGAAAAGTAACTTCAGTACTTGCCGGTCACCGTAGCCGAGCGGTCTAAGGCATGCACTGTCTTCTCTCGCTTGGAAAACTGGATCGTGGGTTCGAATCCTACTGAGGGCATGGATGTTTGTGTGCGTTTTCTGTGTTTGTCTACAGGTAGAGGTCTTGCGACGAGCTGATCACTCGCCCAAGGAGTCCTACTGTATGTGTAAGATCTAGAAAAACCGAAGTGAACGGAGTTCATGGAGGTAGGTCTAGGCCAACTGGGGCTGTAGTTCCAAGGAGAAAAAAAAACTTCAGTATTTATGAGAAATAGAGTCGAAGGAAGAACATAATTTGAGAGGCTGTAGTGTTGGTATTACTGATGGGATTTATTTATGAAGTACAGAGTTTAGACTGCCTCAGATGGCATGACAGTAAGTTTCATGAAGCCTGGTTGGCGCATTCAGGTAATATTAAAGCTAGTACCTCCACAATTTAAGACCTGTAGTAATGGCATTAATGAGGGGACGTATGTTGAGATGCCTTCAGGTGCCATGAAATTCATACGGGTTTTATGACGATCAGTTTAGGCAACCAAGTAATATCACGGTTATTGCCTAAATATTTTAGAGGCAGCAGTATTGGTATTAGTGATGAGATTAATTTATGATATATAACGTTGAGATGACCTTTGCAGAAAATATACAATCCAAGTTTCATGATGATCGATTCTGGAATTCAAGTAATATTCAGGTTCAGAATTACTAGGGTTTAGGACTTTTCCCATCGTCCAGTATTCTAAAAAATAGAAAACACGACGTTTCGGAAAATGGATCTGTTTCCGTCCTCAGATGAAGGAAAACACCTACTCAGTTGTGTCCCTTAGGGAGAGCTACCTCAATCTAAGGGACCCAACTGAGTAGGCGTCTTCCATTACCTCACATGAGGACGGAAACAGATCCAGAACGTCGTGTTTTCTATTTTCTAGAATACGAGACGATGGAAAAAGTCCAAAACCTAGTAAGTAATTCTTAGTGTTACACGTCATCGCCAGAACCATTAAAATCTAACATTAAGGTTATTACATAAAAAATTGGGAGTCTTCAATGTTGGTGTTACTGATGTGAGGCATTTAGGAAGTACGTCGTTGAGATGGTTTCATATGCTATGATATTCCTACTAAATTTCACAAAACTTGGTACAGGCATTCAAGAATTATTAAGATTTTGCTTCAGAAATTTTAGATTCTGTAATGTTGGTATTACTGAAGGGATGGTTTTTTATGTACGCTGTTGAGATTGTCTTAAGTGCCATGATACACATACTCGTACACTAAGATTCATAAAGATATCTGGGTGTGGGGAAAGGCACACAGAAAACAAGGAAATCTCGTAAGTCCACTTTTTTCACAATGAGCAAAGTAAACTAAAAAAGAAACCACTTCTTCTTAACTCTTTCGTTTTGCACTATCCTCCGCCATTAAATTCCTGCATCTTCTCCCTCCCCTATTAGTTCCCTTATGTTTTAAATATTTCTATAGAAGTTTCAATAAGGCTTTACTTCTATATCTCTTAATTTGAAAGAGCTTAATGATCAGTTTTACATTGAGTTTAAAGGAAGGTAATAAGGTTACAGGGCTTATACTTTCATTAAAGAGTGCAGAAAATGGGTGCACATTTTTAAGATGTCAGTATTATTAAGTAGAGCCGGAATAGAGTAATCAGTATACTGTCTGGCTATGGGCTGGACGACAGAGGGGTCGGAGCTCGAGTCCTGATAGGGTCAAGAATTTTTTCTTCTCCAAGTCGTCCAGACCGACTCTGGGGCCCACCAAGTCCCCTAGCAATGGGTACCGGGGGTAAAGCGACCGGGGCGTGAAGCTGACCACTCATCTCCAACTAGTGTCGAGGTCAAGACAATATGGATCCATATATTAAGTCCCCCATACGCCTTCGTGCTTAATTAGTTAAGCACAGGGACAAATTTACGTTTCACATAGGTCAGTAGTTTTCTTCGGGCACTTCTCTTCCAATAAAGCATGATGGGAAATCCAAGAAGTTTCCTAGGAAACCAACAGAGACTTTTGTGTCTATTTTCTGCCATCGTCTCTGCTGCTATACTTTCGTGTACACTATTTAGACCCACACTGTGTTTCGCAATACAAAGTCAGTCTACTCACACGCTGTATCATCAAGTCGACACGCATGTTACGAGTCGTGTTATTTGAGTTGGTTAGCATTCGCTGGAGCGGACTTCTCTTTAGATTTCCGGCTGTTCATTTTTTCTTATGAAGAAAGGGACGGCAGGTCAGACTGTGCAGTTTAACAGGGGGGATTTCCTGGCCTTGGGGATCTTCAATTTTCCGAGCACGCGCTTGTCGGCATATTGGATTCCGTCCAGAAGCGGTCATAAGAAAACAACTAATGAGCCCCCATTTCACACACACGTATAGAGGCTTACGTATATGTCCACCCTCTCGACAAAACAGAGGATCAGGAAATACTTAAGGCATATATGGAAGTGGATATGAGGAGCCAGGACAGCTCAGTCGGTATAGCGACTGGCTATAGGCTGGACGACTGCAGAGTTCGAGTCCCGGTAGGGTCCAGAATTTTCTCTCCTCCATTACGTCAAGACAGGCTCTGTGGTCGACCAAGCTTCCTATACAAAAGGTATTGAGGGCTATTTCCCCGGGGATAAAACGGGCGGGTCGTGAATCTGACCGCTCAACCCCAACTAATGCTAAGATCAAGAAAACTTGGACCTGTACATCCACTCCGCCATAAGTCTTCGTGGCGTGGTGTTTAATTAGTTAAGTATATGGACAAATTTATTTTACTTTACTTTACATAAAGGGGACGTGTGCTTACAGGCCACAACTAAGATATAAATGAGCATGTGAAAATAGACTCCTTACAGTTTTGTACAAGTCCATGCACCCTGACACCTGTTGCAGATACTCGTACAAATGCAGTAACGCAACGCTAATCATACAGCATACAACAGAATTCATGTCAGAAATGATGATGTTAAATTAATTTATGCACTGTACGGAAAAATTAATTACCGTTTTTTTTACTTGTATTATGTTTATTGTAGCATAGTTGGTTGGTGAAATATGCTACAAGCCGGAAGGTCGCGAGTTCAATTCCCGATTAAGTCATTGAATTTTTTCAATTTACCTACTCCTTCCAGCCGCACTACGACCCTAGGGTCGACTCAGCCTATAACAGGAATAAGTACCAGGAATATTCTTGGCGGCCGGCGCGTAAGGCTGACAACCTTGCCGCCATCTTTGAGCCGATTGACTAGAAAATGTGGGAACCTCAACGTCTCACAGCCCTATGCGCCTCCACGGCCTGTTACAGGGATAGCTTTACCTTACTTATTACGGCTCTACAGCCCTTTGCTGGGCCTTGGCCGCTATTTCAATTTCTTGATCCTATACACAGTTCGCAGGACTCCTTGGACTGGGGATCAGCCCGTCGCAAGGCCGCTACCTACACACAGAACAACACAAATACAAAATAAACGCACACAGACATTGATGCCTTGAGTTGGATTCGATCCCACGATCCCAGCTTTCGAGTAGACGAAGACGGGCGGCCAATGTGAGCGGCAACTGAATGAATACACCGTAACAAATAACAGATCTACAAATTCATTTCGGTAATTAAGAACACAGAATACAAAATGACATTCCTTGAGCTACGACTCGTGACAAGTATGGGTGGAAGCTTCGTCAAACATGTCAGTCTCGTAGGTCTACCAGCCCTTGCGAGAAAACCGTCACCTTGTTAGGTTTCTGCACAACACAAGGTGTAAGTGGGACTTTCCTTCATAAATATTAAACACGATACACCCTATAATTTTGTTGCCAATTATTCAGTAAATCTGGGGCCCTAAGGTTACCGAACCTTTTGTAATCAGGTGTTAGTACTGGGTTTGGACAGAGCTCGTGATATCAAGTCACGGGCTTTTGCCTAGATTGATGCAGTTTCCCCATCGCCACTAAAAGACGTGTCTGGTTGTGAACTTAAAGGAAGTCCATTTCAAGGTAGTACAGGGAGAATGGGGGGCACAGTTCCGGCAACCCCGACCTTGGGAGCCAGACAAGCGTAAATACAAATCATGACTCTCTCCAGTAACCCGATTGCTTTCAAGAAGTACTCCGGTTTTTTTATTGCTAGTGAGGTGGGACTAAGTCCCTTGTACTGCGGCCACTTCTGGCCTATTGCACCAACCCCAGATGATAGGTGAGGGTGATTGTGGAGCAATTGGTGGAATGAAGATTGGCAGGGGAAACCTAAGTACTCGGAGAAAACCTGCCCCAGCGCCACTTTCTCCACCACAAATCCCACTTGACCAGACCCGGAATCGAACCCGGGCCGCCGCGGTGTGACGAACCGCTTGAGCTATGGCGCGGCCTAAGTGCTCCTGTTACTTGGAGCCCCGATTATACGTCATGTGCAGAAAACAGAGATTTGAAAAGCTACAAGCGAATATAAGGGAGAGAGGAGGGTGGACACGACATGCTTACACGGCGAAAGGCGTAATAATGGTGTTCTTCACCGTATTGTTCAGAAGAACGACAAGTGATATTGTATTTAATTCCATCGCAAAATTAATGGTCTTGTTCTCAGCAGTTATTATGAAATAATCACTCACTCACGGAGCTGAGCCCTTCTTGAGGAGCCGCCAATTCTGCAGCTACTCAAGAACTTCCCAGCATTTTATGGAACCCGAAGGTTCATTACCGTGTTCACAAGAGCCCTCCACTGTCCCTATCCTGAACCAGATCAATCCAATCAACACCATCCATTCTATTTCTCTAACATCAATTTTAATATTGTCCACCCACGTACGTCATGGTCTTTCCAGTGGTCTCTTTCCTTCTGGCTTTCTCATCAATATCCTACATCCATTCTTCTTTTTTCCATTCGTGTTACATGCCCAGCCCATCTCATTTTGAATTAGATTAATTGGACAGTAGCAAGTCGTAACTACAAATAATTGTAACCCTCTAAGATTACTGTAACTATAGCACACAAAATAAAACTCTTTAATGAACCGTCACAACACAGCAAATAGTAAAACATCAAAGTCAGCGTTCAGCTGTGGCTTTGCTACATGTTTCGGCCACTATCGGCCATCATCAGGCAAATACATAACAACAAAAATCTACCATTTAACTGCAATCATAAATTGGATATAACACTATTAATCGTATAAATTAAAAATGCTTATGTAAAAAATACAAAAGTTCAGATTATATAAAAATTAAAAATTGGAAGTATTATAACAAGATAAAATATTAATGATGTTTTCAAAAACATTGAATCAGTCGTAGTATATATTTTGTGTGCTTTTCCATAGACAATAGGGAAATTCGATATTACTTTATATAGAAGATTTTAAGAGAGGCCCATGGTGTAGCAATTAATGAATTGTGTAATGCTGCCTCGTCATTAAGAAGAATTGTCCGTATTGCATGGAAAGCAAACAACGAAATTTTGACGTTACAAATGGAAGGGCTGCATGTGAAACATGCAGTGCAACGTGGAATTTGTGTACCAACTCAGCATTAAATTTCTCCAATTCATCAATTTCTCGAATTTAGGAATGCACTGCCTTTTATAACTGCCATACCGTCCGAAAAGAAGTCACCATGTTGAACAGCTAATTGTCCTCTATTTTTCTGATGGTTGTAACAAAAACTGGTCTTTGTTAATATTCTTTGTAACGGAAATGTGATTATCGTGCCGTTGTTCAGCAATGAACGTCTGCTCCGGGTCAAACTTCCCAGCTTTCAGCCGTCGTGTCACAGTATGCTAGGGACACTTCTGAAGGAAATTGAAGTTTAGAGTGCATGATGTGAATGACTACTTCTTTTTTGTCATTACCACATTCCCCATTCAACAGTGGAACACAAGGTCGTCAGTCTGTTCCCTGCAACAGTAGGATAGTAGAACTCAGTTGAAACAATAACTTCAATGTCATGGAAGAGTACGCCTTGGTTTAAACTTTTGTCAGACAAAGGTCATCACAACGAAAGAATACTCCTCAAGAAATAGCACAAATTTGTATTTTTTTAAATTCCAGTGTCAGAAGGTAACAATCGTTTCTATTGTCACCGTAGATACTTTAAATGTTGACCTTGCCTGAAGGTGGCCTCGTACTGTCGAAACATATTTAAATTAAATGTGATTTTAATGACATTTTAAGACAGAGGAGAGACTGTGAACGGGTTGTGTTCCATTAGAGACATATATCAATGAACGAGTGATGCATCAACGCAACAAGATGCTGAAATAAACTGCAGTGGACCCTTGAACTTCGAAAGGTTTAGTGTTCGAACAACTTGAATTTCGAACAAAAACTTCGAGGAAAATCCGGGTTTGAAACTCAAACAAGAACTCGAAAGTCCAATAAAGGATCGCGTGATCGTCACGTGGTCGTCACGCCTTGTAGACAAGTGCGCCCCAATATCGCAGTTGTGAAGAGCAGTATCAACCTGTTTAATGGCGATGTAATGAAACATTTCAGAAAATTTAAAAAAAATAAACAAAATAAATTAAGTAAGATTTGAGGCTTTCACGGCGGTGACTATGAAGAAAGCAGTCTTCTGGGATTTGGCACCGTGTATATNACACACACAAACTAAACATCCATGCCCTGAGTGGGATTCGAACCCACGATCCCAGTTTCCAAGCGAGCGAAAGACAGTACATGCCTTAGACCGCTCGGCTACCGTGACCGGCTTATTTATTGATTATTGTACAATATTTTTATGTATGTACCATTATAAATAAAAACATTCAATTATTCAAATTAAATATACTTCTTTTATCTTTATTTACCAATATGAGCTTTTGAAATAGACAATTACATGTTTTATATTGGGTAAATTTTGGGGGATCTCTAGCGAATTAATTCAATTTACATTATTTCAAATGGGGGAATTTAAATCGATAGTGGAACAACTTGAAAGTCTAACCGGCTCCTGGAATAGATTATGTTCGAAGTCTGAGTGTCAAATGTATTATGAATTCGCATTTATCCTTTAATCATTCTAACATAACTTTGTTTCATTGCTGCATGCATTCACTCGTGCGCATACACTCGTGCGCATACACTCGTGCGCATGCATTCCGCACAATTTATGTGACGAGAAACAGGAACTCCACTCCTGCTGTCATTTTGATTATTACTAATTCGTAGTGAAAAATTTATAAGCCAATTAAATAAAGGGACAATTGCTCAGATTCAAGCCGGTATGAAGAAGTAATTACAGAGATGACATTTTTCATTTGTTGATGTAACAGCATAAAAGCTCAAAGCAAGTACGGAAATAAACGCTTTATTCTGATTTTCCTAGGAACTGCATGTATTTTACTCTCTCTTAAATATACATAAAATGTCATATAAGAGGAAGAAGGAGAAGAACTTTTATATGTACTGCATTTTGAGGGAAGAATTTTAATACAAATATGTTTTTGGAAATTCTCCATCCTTTATTATAGTGTATTTTTAAAAACACAAAGTTCCGGAGACTGGATTCTGTCTCCGTCTAAAGGTAAAACCTACTCAGATGAACCCGAGCGACAGACCAGGAACAAGACTGTTTTTAGATAAAAACACACAATGGATAATGCCCCAAAACATAATATTTGTACTAAAGTACCATCCTCAAAAGTTTTAGATTTTAATTGAGGTTTTTAATAGCTGTCCAACCTAGATATCTAGTATTTAGAACGCAAAGTGTACAACAAATTAAACATCTTCAATTTTCAGTTAAGAACATCATTTCTCTGCTCTGAGAAATGGCGAAAGATTACAGTTACTCCTAACACGAAATAAGTACGTCAGGAAACCAGGTAAGTTTTCTGTATATAATTCGAAATAATTCATTTTTAAACTAATTTTCGCTTAAGAATATCTTACTTCAACACGGTGCCTTATTTAAAGGATTATGAATCACATCCTCCGTGGCCTTTAGTGTAAAAGCGAACTATACTGACCGAGCGACCGCCGCTTGTCGGCGAAGTTAGTGCCAACTTTTGCGGATAGAAGGTGTGGGGTGGTCAGCGCAACGGATTCCCACTACGGTTTTCTAGACCGGTTATGGATCACATACTAAAATAGAAATGCTAAGAAATTTACATTAGTTTACATTAATTGAATAACATTTTAAGTTCTTCCTATAATTCGATCAATTTCATAACCAGGAATGGAAGGATGTACAGCTAACCCAGCTCGGAACATAAATGTATTTCTAAAAGTTGGTCATTTCGGTTTTACGTAACTCTTCGGTGTAAGCCTGATGTTGATTTACAGTATCATACATAGTCACACAGCAGATATTGCAAAACATAAAGATATAAACAAGGCTTGTAGAGAGATTTTATCTGCAGTGAGTATCAATAACATGGCCTCCTGACATGTGACACCATCTAACTTGGTAAAGATTTACCAACATTTCGAGGGAACCTCTTACTCCATATTCAGAATAGGAGTCCTACCGTCTGTAAAAATGATCAAGAAACTGAGAAATCAGCCCTATCCTCCAAAGTGGGAGCGAAAGGAGAAAAGCCTTTCATTCCTTTAGGGTTCCAATTGAGACTTCAGTCGTTAGAATAACATTACTCAGCTACGGTTGTCAGATAAGAAACTTCTATTCCATAAATTGATCATCTTTAGACTGCTGATTTGTCTTCTGATAAGGCAAGGTACACTACAGTCTACATATGTACTTTGAAGATTATATCATGGTATAAGAAAATAGAAGCAAGGGGCTGTCTTTTTAATGAAAAATGCCCTACAGCTGACTGTGAAGTTGACAACAGAGCAAGAAGTTTACCAACTAAAATAATCACCTTGTTCCTGACAACACCCTCCGGCTGACTTGTGCGTGGATTATATTGCTGCTTAAGTTTTATACTTTACAATAATGACAGGTTCTTTACGGCATAAACTGGATTTATTCCATTGCTTGCTTCTTACAGTCCAAAGAACATTGCTTAAATAAATTACTCCAATTTTCAACGCGGTCACATATTTCTGTTTTGATTATAAGTAAAACAATATTCATTTCACTACTTTATTGGTTCGTTATTCGTAACACAAAAAGAAAACAAAGTAGAATGAAAGAAAGAAAATAATTTTGTAATTATAGAAGAATTCTGTGTTTTTCAAAATAAATGTAATTTCATGTGAGAACATCGTGATGAATAATATGCAAATAACCGAAAATGCATCAGACTGTGTTTGATAAGTTTAACTCCGTACGAAACAAAATTAAGGGTTTAATAATTAAAAAAAACACATATTTCTTTCAGTCACAAATTAGCACTGTACGTAGTGAATAATTTGTCATTCAAACATAAAAATATACCGACAGGCAGTTTATTAATCTCATGAATATTTATTTGGAGCCGGGTAGCATAGTCGGTAAAAAGACTGGCTACGGACTGGACGACCGAGAGGACGGAGTTCGAGTACCAGTAAGGTCAAGAATTTTCTCTTCTTCACGTTGTCCAGGCTGGCTCTTGGGTCAACCCCAACTCCTATCCGATGAATATCGGGGGATCAATGCAATTCTTCTTGGATAGGGGAAGAACTCAGTGCCGTCTGGCGGCCACTCCCCTAACTAATTACATAGCTTTCTGTTTGTGACATTTCTTACATATTTTTTTCCTTGGCACTACAGCCTCCATGAACTTATCCGTTCACTTCGGCCTTCTAGATCTCACACATTCGGTAGGACTCCTTGGAAGGGTGATCAGCTCGTCGCAAGGATCTTTTATATATACCAGGTGATATTTTGTATATAAATAGATAGGAAAATAGGTACATGGATGGACAGATATATTATAAAAAAGCGGTAAAGGCCATGGAGGCCCTAAGTTATGAGATGTCTAGGCACCCATATTTTCTAGACAATCGGCTCAAAGATGGCTGTGAGGTTGTCAACCTTAAGCGCCAGCCGATCTTTAACCCCTAGAAGATTCCTGGCACTCATTTCTGTTAGAGGCTGAGTCGACCCCAGGGCCAAAGTGCTGCTGGAAAGATCAGGCAAACTTAAAAAAAAATCCAGTGACATCGGGACTTGAACCCGCGACCTTCCGGCTTGTAGCGTAGTGCATCAACCAACTACGCTACTGCGTGCCCCATAAATAGACTAGATAGTTCAGGTAAATTAGATATATAGGCAGATAGATAGATAGATAGATAGATAGATAGATAGATAGATAGATAGATAGATAGATAGATAGATAGATAGATAGATAGATAGATAGATAGATAGATAGATAGATAGATAGATAGATAGATAGATAGATAGATAGATAGATAGATAGATAGATAGATAGATAGATAGATAGATAGATAGATAGATAGATAGATAGATAGATAGATAGATAGATAGATAGATAGATAGATAGATAGATAGATAGATAGATAGATAGATAGATAGATAGATAGATAGATAGATAGATAGATAGATAGATAGATAGATAGATAGATAGATAGATAGATAGATAGATAGATAGATAGATAGATAGATAGATAGATAGATAGATAGATAGATAGATAGATAGATAGATAGATAGATAGATAGATAGATAGATAGATAGATAGATAGATAGATAGATAGATAGATAGATAGATAGATGAACTGTAACTGAGCAAAACAAGTTTCCTTTCTGACTTAATATCAATGAATAATCGCTGGTGGTGGAAGCAATTATCGTTAGTAAAGTAGTATTTGTTGCAGTTGCCTTATATGAATGTGATTTAAGAACACGATACTGGACCCTTGCAGCGAGAATGCGATGTAACACAGTCGGAATGCGGCGTGTTTATTTTGTTGCAAGACAAGGAGAACAGAAGGAAAAATATATATCTGTCGGAGATGTGGGTTACTTACACTAGTAATAAATGAGATTTATTTATAACAATGGCGAAACTAAAAGTAATTTAAATTAGACATGTTTGCTAACATTCAGATACAACGATCTTCCTTTCTCTAATCCAAAAATCTAAAAATCGAAACAGATTAGGTTCTGTAATTTTAACCCCTAAATTATGATCTTGTGAAACTAGGCCTCTTAGCCTAAGGAGAATACCATTTGATGATGTTTCACAATCGGGTGCTGAAGAGAATTTCTGGACTTAAGATAAACAGGCCTACTTCTAATGATAACTGAGAAAATGGTGTCCAGTAGAATAATTGGAACTAATATAACAGTTTCTATCTAGTAGCAACAGACATTACAAGGTGAAGACTGTAGGTGCTGGCGAATATCATAAGAATGGATCAAACAAGAAGGAATTAGAAAACATTTTGAATATAGTAAAAAGTGGAAAAGCAAGAAGTTCCAGAGTGAGGTGGACGGAATGGACTTACAAGAGCTGAAATTAAAGAAAAGGAAAAGTGAAGTCTGTCGTAAATGAGGCCAAGATCCTTATAGAACCGCAGAGCCGAGGAGAAAATAAGAAGCGAAGAGAAGCTAGTGAGGTATTGGGGGGAGGGGGGCATTGAAACTGTACACAGGATATTAATTAGTAATTAGTAACATTCAGTAACTGGGCCGCACCATAGTACAAGCGGTTAGTCGCTGGCTTCCCACCGCGGCGGCTCGGGTTCTATCCCGGGTCTGGTCAAGTGGGATTTATGGTGGACAAAGTGGCGCTGGGGCAGGTTTTTTCCGAGTATTTCGGTTTCCCCTTCCAATCTTCATTCCACCAATTGCTCCACAATCACCCTCACCTATTTTCTGGGGCTGGTAGAATAGGCAAGAAGTGGCCGCAGTACAAGGGACTTAGTCCTACCCCACTAGCATAAAAAAATTCAGTAAGACCTTACTACGACAACAAAACCAAATGAACTGATCTGGTCAAGAGATGCAGCACCGTGGTGGCTATAAAATTTTAGACGCAAAAGCTAGAAGGAACAGACTATTTGACACATGCAGGCCTATAGGTTACGATTATTGTAAAATGATGGGGACTGGGTTTATGTGGCACAAAGTAGAATGGGTTTTCTGCAGATGCGATAAATATCATATTTTCCTAACTTCATAATTAGCGTCGTCGGGATTTGCGTCTCATACGAATTATATTGTAAAATATTACATCATAAACTCAATGTTGTCACATTAGCTGTAGGGGGGGGATCTTAGACTGATGCAACGAAAGCTTCAAGTAATTGACTGGAAGTTTTGCAAAAGTCTACATACACAAGTACTGTCAACAGTCAATAACTGGGTAGGGGGTTGTCCTCACACCGTCTTGAGTCGGTTTCTTAAGGAAGGGTCGTGTCGTTGTTTAGACATAATTAATATCATTTGATATGAAATTCAGCTTTTTTAAATCACACGAAAGAAAGCGCGCTATATCGTATTACTAATTAATAATTTAATGAAGTAATTCAATTCAACTCTTTATTGTTTATGTGCTGAACCAATAGCCACAATGCCAGTTACAGACACAGCACAGTGTAGAAGTAGTTACACACTCGATAAACATAAAGCCAAAGACCAAATAAGGATAAACACTGGAGGAAAACGCGCTAAAGCATATAAGGGAAAAGAAACAAAGTAATAACAATTTCATTAACATAAATCTAATTTGCTACTGACAATTGAGAAATATGAAGTATAGATAATTAGAAATAATAGTAATAAACTCCGTGGCCTGTAGTCCGGAAGCGAAATATATCGACTGAGCGACCACCGCTTGTCGGCGAAGTTAGTGTGCTAACGTTTGCGGATAGAGGGTGTCACGTGGTCAGAACAACGGATTCCCACGATCGTTAAACTCGGTTTCCTAGACCACTTCAAAATGGTACAAGCGAGGAAATACAGATCCTTGTAGTGGGAAGTACATAAAGAACCTAATCAACTTATCATGTCAGCCGGGATAGCTCAGTCGGTATAGCGACTGGCTGCAGGATAGATGACCGAGGGGCCGGAGTTCGGGTCTTGGTGGGGTAGGCCCAGACCGGCTCTGGGGCCCCTCCAGCATCCTATCCAGTGGGTACCGGGCGCATTTCCCACGGTGTTAAAACGGCAGAGCCGTGAAGCTGATCGCTCACCTAAAATAAGTGCCGAGGTCAAGAAAAGATGGATCTATATATCCACTTCCCCCATACGCCCTCATGGCGTAGTGTTTAATTAGTTAAGCAGAGGGACAACTTTACCTTTAATCGCTTTATCATGCATGACATGCTAATAAACTTAACGAATCATATACACGTGTTCCTTTTTTTTTTTTTTTTGTTCGAAGACTTTTCTTTTCTTGTTGCCACTCACAAATGCTGACACATTAACTGATTGTTTATCTCTACAAGTATTTGTTTCACAGCCATGGTCCATGTTACTCCATTAATAGGCGCGTTTCTTCTGTTGTTTTTACATAATGTAACTTGTTTACACTTAGGATTCATAAAAAGACTATTCTTTGAAATGCGTTCAACGACACATAGCCACTAACGTAATGACATATTTTTGTCACCCAGCAGTAAATATCTTAAATTCACAGTATTTCTTTTATAGCCAGTGGGTGGGACTAAGTCCCTTGTACTGCGGCCCCTTCTGGCCTATTGTACTAGCCCCAGATGACAGGTGAGGGTGATCGTGGAGCAATTGGTGGGATGAAGATTGGCAGGGGAAACCGAAGTGCTCGGAGAAAACCTGCCCCAGCGCCACTTTGTCCACAACAAATCCCACTTGATCAGACCCGGGATCGAACCTGGGCCGCCGCGGTGGGAAGCCAGCGAACTAACCGCTTGAGCTATGGCACGGCCCTCAATTCGCAGTAAGCCATGCTTGTAATGCAGGTATTTCTCGAAAATGTCAGAGCAGTTTCGGTGATCAGGATATGTTAAATTTTTTAAATGAAATTTGAAGTTCATTACCGTGTCCTAAAACATAACCATTGGACCCTACCCTGACCAGCCCAATCCATCCGACCTCCTGCATAAAATATAGCTATATGATTTTATTCAGTCATGTGTATCCGTGAGCCACGGTAGCGCAGTCAGTATAGTTACTGCCTACGAGTTGGATTACCAAGGGTCGGAGTTCGAGTACCGGTAGGGTAAAGAATTCTCTCTTCTCCAAATCGTCCAGACCGGCTCTAGGGTCCTCACAATCTCCTAGTACCGGGAGCTCTTGCCCCGGGGGTAAAGCGGCAGGGGCGTGAAGCTGACCACTCACCTCCAGCTAATGTCGAGGTCAAGAAAATATGGATCTATATATCCACTCCCCCATACGCCTTCATGCGTAGTGCTTAATTACTTAAGCTCAGGGACAACTTTACAACTTTACCTATTTGTCACGTGTATCTGGGTTAACATGGCTCATGACTGTGGATTCTAGGTTTGAAGACTGGATTTATTTCACGTCACTATTACAATTACGCTCAATTATAACAGTTAACATACGCAATTACTTCTGGGTAAAGAATCCCTCTCTACGTAGCTGTGCTTCCTTCTCGAAAGCGCGCTAATTCACTGCCGACTCACTTCTTCCGCGTTCTGTCAGAGTCTGTCGAAATCAAAGTCACATTGCTACTGACGGTCAGTCAGTCATTAAGTCCTGGTGTCGAGCCCTATCTAGGGCTCATGGCCAGATATTTATTGTTCTTTGAGAGTTGCTCTCTTGCTTTTTTGGGGCGTCCTCTATGACGAGAGGACGGATCTGCCTTTTGCATATGCTGCTGGTCCTTGCCAGCGCAGTCTCTCTCTGGTCCGAGTCCCTTGGTACTCGAGACCATATATTACGCTCTCAAATTTGAGACTTCCCTTTTCGTCGCCTCCTACGACTCACAGCGTTATGGTGGAGGTATTCGAACCCGCCTCCACACGGGCCAAAGAGTCTGTGCCCCCTTGTGGTCAGTCAGTAAGTCTTGGTGTCGAGCCCCAGATCCAAGTCCAAGTCACATTGCGACTGACGGTCTGCCAGTCAGTAAGTCTTGGTGTCGAGCCCCAGATCCAAGTCCAAGTCACATTGCGACTGACGGTCTGCCAGTCAGTAAGTCTTGGTGTCGAGCCCGGGCTGGGGCTCATGATCAGATATTTATTAGCGTTTGGCATTTACGTTCTTGTTTCTGTGGGGCGTCCTCTCTGACGAGGGGACGAGTCTGCCTTTTGTATATGCTGCTGGCCCTTGCCAGTGCAGTCTTTCTAGGGTCTTGGTCCCCTGGGATTCCGGACCATATTCTACTGTCTCAGATTTGAGACTTCCCTTTTCGTCGCCTCTTACGTTCGCAGGTTCACGGTGGAGGTATTCGACCCCGCCTCCATACTGGCATTCTTTAAAATATAATTATTTTCCCTCTCGTTGGTGTCTCCACCTTATCGTGGTGAGGGTGTTTGAGTATGCCAAGGACCCTGAGAGCTATACCAACGGTAGCGTAGCTACTGGCAGGGCCTCCCTTGCTGGACAGGTCATAGGGTAGGCATCAGACGAAGAGGGACACCAAAAACTGATCCCGGAAGCAGCGTCATCAGTAGCGACTTGAAGCACAGAGCAAATGATGCTTATTGCACATACAGCAAAGATATTAGCAAAGTTACTTAAAAGAAGAATTGAAAGGAAAATAGAGGATATGCTTGGAGAAGATCAGTTTGGATTTAGAAGAGGAAAAGGAACCAGGAATGCAATTGGGATGATGAGAATTATAGCAGAACGAACTTTGGAGATAGATGAAGAATTGTGTGTTTGCTTTATAGACTGACAGAAGGCATTTGACCGTGTAAACTTGACCAAATTAATGCAGATCCTAAAGGAAACAGGTATCGATTGGCGTGAAAGAAGATTGATCAGCAAATTGTACATGGATCAGAAAGTTAGCGTACGAATGGACAGAGGGGAGGCAAGAAGTGTGCAGATTGGAAGAGGAGTTCGACAAGGATGCTGTTTATCACCAATTCTGTTCAACTTGTACAGCGAATGCCTTACCAAGGAAGCTCTGGATGGGCTCGGAGACTTCAAAATAGGAGGGCAAATTATTCAAACTGTGAAATATGCAGATGACCTTGTGTTAATGGCTAAGGAAGAAACTGTGCTACAGGGCATGATTGATAGACTAATTGAAATTGGAAGGTGCTATGGCATGGAAATGAATGTGGAGAAAACAAAAGTAATGAAAATTTCGAGACAA
>NW_019721003.1:171613-191292 GCF_002891405.2 Cryptotermes secundus | reverse complement strand
TTGGTCATGTTTTACGCAGAAACTGCCTTCTAAAATAAGTTATTGAAGGAAAGATAGAGGGGCGGATAGAAGTGACAAGAAGACGAGGAAGAAGACGTAAGAAGATGCTGGATGACCTTGGGAACAGAAGAGGATACTGTCATTTGAAGGAGAAAGCTCTAGATCGCATTAAATGGAGGAACTGTTTTGGAAGATACTGTGGACCTGTCGTCTGACAGATTACTGATGATGATGATTATGATAATTATTTTCAGATACCGGAGTCTGTGTTCTCTCGAATTCTGTTCTATATCTGTTTGGCGTACCGAAGAGGGGACACCGAGTCGAACAGTTCATTCCTCCGTTGTCAAGAAACGACATCTCCGTTGCTTAGGAGCCGTCTGTTGTGGATATATCTCAAAAGTTCCATCAAAACCCAAGAGTAATGGCGTATTTCGTTTTACCACGGGAACGTGCTCTGCGAAGCCCCACCCAGCAGATGGGCAGGTTGCAGCTTTCAGCCGCGAGTCACAATATTATCTCTCTCCCCTGTGCCGTATCTTCTCCTACGATTTTCCTATTAAAGTTATGATATGTTATTACTAAAACATGTAACTAATTATACATCGATCCAGTAATTAAGGAAGAAGAATATACAACAAAAATAAGTTAATTAGTCCTCAAGAAAGTTGAGCATGTTAATAACAGCACATTGCCGTGTCACAACAAATTCGTAACAGAAGTATTTGAGAAGGTTAGCGAGCTATACTGCAGCTCAAGACATAAATCCGATCATAGCTCACGATTTTTAATCAATTTTTAAATTAATTCTAAAATTAAAATCTATCTTAGTTTAATTAATAAGTTTTTTTCCTCTTGGTAATACAGTCCCATTGGACCTAGGCCTACCTTCATGAACTCCGTTCTCTTCGGTAATTAATAAGTTTAATATGAGGAAATATCCATAAGTATTATGTAAATAAACATGACTGTAGCCATGTTATGGCCCATGTATGTAAATAGGAATATAAGGCTTTCACGTAAGGCAAGGTAAATTTTTCCCTTGTCCTTAACTAATTAAGCACTGTTCCATGAAGGCGCAAACCCCGGTAGCTTTACCCCTGGGGATAGATCACCCAGTACCCATTGGATAAGAGGTTGGGTGGACCCCAGAGCCGGTTTGGACTATTTGGAGAAGAGAAAATTCTTGATCCTACCGGAACTCGAACTCGAACCCTCGATCGTCCAGCCCGTAGCCAGTCGCTATACTGCGCTATCCCAACTCCAGGGATTTCACGTTGCAATTCAATAATTAATGTGTAAACGGAAACACAAGCAAATGACTCTCTAAAGGTTGAAACACATAGTTTGTTGCGTTGACGGTGAAGTCTGTATTATTATTTGTCCTCATGCAACAGGATGCAAACTACAGAAAGAAATCGACCAGTTTATTATGGCTGAATCCTAACACCTTTATCAGTTAATATGGACACTAAGTTTCCGGATGACAAATAATCAATCTTATCTCTAAGTCAGATAATTAAAGCTCACAGTTAAGTTTCAGACAGTTAATTCTGTGTAACCTGCTATCCATTCCCGGGTGTAGTTCTTGAAACTACGGCATTGCTGAGGATATGGGCATTGCTTTTGTAAATGATGCTAGGAGACCAGCACAGCGCTGCACGCCTGCATAATTGCGACGTGTTCTTGTCCGACCGCCGTGTCTGCAGAACACACACAATATCATATGCAAGACAGGCGCCCTCTCTTATATTCTCTGCGAACCAGTCAACCGTAGCTTAAACCAAAAGAGCATTACCGACCTCGTATCGACTAGATCGATTATACATGTAAGTCATTGATCGATTAATCGGTCAAGCTAAAATGCCGCCTTGTTCTATGTCTACAAGACACACATACATAAAAGAGAAAACTAGAATACAAAAAATGCAAACGGTTTCAAAGCGTTCTTATCCTGGGGATATTTCAAAGTAGAATTACAAGACACTGTAACTAATGGTGATTCTAAAGTTGAAATATGAGGGCAACTCTGAGAAACATTCTTTACACCACAAATAACATCAACAACCCATGCACTAGAAGTCGTCGTTAGAAATGTACGTCATAAACATTAAGTGATCTGTGATATACTGCACTGAGGCAGTTATCAGAAGTACACGAAGAACCAGTTAAGACATGAGACGAAAGCTTTCAATTCCGTTAAACCAGCAAGAGAAGACACCAATTGAAGCTGGGAAAAATCATAGTGTGTTAAGTCTTAACAGTCTGAAAAAGAATAACACCTAATCATTTTATTTCTGTTTTTAAACAATGTATCCTAGGATATTAAACAGAGGAAAACGTGCAAGTGAAATAGGACTAGATACAATGGAATAGTAGAGGACTGAATGACTTTGCCTCATGTCTCAACTGCCTATGCTTATTATTAGACTTACATGTACATTTGTCCCAGAGTAATGAAAATTATAAGGAAATATAATTTTACTAATCCAAATAAGCAGCACTGAAGATATAATTTACAATTATTTTTATCGTAAATATAAACATCATAATGAATAGATTATTAAGAGTTCTGACGATGGTGTATAACACATAGAATTACTGGGTTTTTGGAAATTTTCCTTTGTCTGGTATTCTTGATAATAGAAAACAGACGTTTCTAAAATTGGATCTCTTTATGGTCTTAGATAATTAAATAGCTGTGCAAATATGACATGGATGTCCAATGATTGAGATTGGTTCTTTCTAAGGGAACAAACTGAGTAGGTGTCTTCCCCTTCATCTGAGGACAGAAACTTATTCAAACTCAAACCCTTCGGTCGCCCAGCCCATAGCCAGTCGCTATACCGACTATGCTATCTCGGCTCCTACATAATTAACATAAACTGAAATTACGCACAATAAATTTAAAAAAAAACAGATCAATATGAGCAAAGGCTTGTGACTACTCTAGCGATAATCCTTCTTCGTCCAAATGCTATCTAAAACCTATAGAATACATGAAAGTATGGTTTTACTTCTTTAGTGATTTAACTGTACACACGGAAAATCACTTGTAACCTACAGCAAGTAATCTAAGAACAGGTGAATACAGCGTCTTATTGTCATTGCAGAGCACTAACTTAGAATGAATCTAATGCTGATATAGCGAACAAATTACATTCACTGAACGGCTCAGAACTCAACGTTTTGTATATCACAGGAAAGTACTGTAACTGAACGGAAGATGTGGATAACTGCATAAGTTACAACTTTTAAGTTGCTAGAGTAATACAACATTTCACTCTGCTGTACACCAATAGCAGAAAGCGGCCTCTGAAGATTCCAATGCTGATACAGCAAACCAAATTGATGTAACTTCAGTTGAACGTTTATAGCATTGTCTTACATAGATTGCTATACAGATGGCTGTGTAAAAGCAAATTATTGTTTTTTAAATCTACTTGTATGGCAATATTTCTTGCAAATTGTAATTCAGACATGAACAGCAAATTAAACTGATTTAAAGGAAGGTATAAACATCAAGTTACACGATATCAACAATTGTCATAAAAGTGTATTGGTTGTGATTTCAATGTAGGTACAGAAGACGAACTTCTGGAGACTTTAATGCGTGTATACAATACAACAAATTATTACTAGTTCAGTGCAAGTAAGGATATTCTAATAATGGTAAGATTTATAGGGGAGGAACTTGTGGTGTTTTTTTAATTCGCATAGTGGGGGGTGGAGTCCAGCTGGTTCCACTCTGCACGGCTGCCACTGATTGGCCTCTTGTACCTGCCCCGGGTGATTATGATGATGGAGAATTTTGTGCAATAAAGATTGGCAGGGGAAACCGAAGTACTCGGAGAAAACCCGCCCCAATGCCACTTTGTCCACCACAAATCCCAGTTGACTAGACACGGGATCGAGCTCGGGCAGTCGCGGTTGGAAGCCAGCGACTAACCGCTTGAGCTATGGTGCGGCCAAATTGTGGTGTTGCTGCAGATACAGAATCATAATAACTCACAGAAATTCGAATACTCATAAGTATTAAATACTTGGGATACATGTAAAATAACTGTAATTTTTTATTCCTTATATATGCGTAAGATTTGTTTTATTCGGTCTGAGGAAAGAAGACTGAAATGAAGAATGTGGAGAATATTTCGTCCCAAGGATGGCAAAGTAAAGACAAAGTGAATGGAAATGATTAATTACGATATAGTTATGTGCTGCATAGAAACATAAACGGCCAATTAGATTGATTTACTATTGAAAGTTATATGACAACATATTTTTAATAGAAACAAGTGACTGGAATAAATGGCTGCATGAGATTTTATTTTACAAGTTTATTTGAAATAATTCTGAAGGAGATCTGAAATGACGTTCCCTTTTGTATATAAAGGAATATAATACCTAGATAAGCGTCCTCGAAGTGGAATGAACTCTTCTGTAACATCATGCAACTTACTGTGCTAACAGTGTATGGGTTAGGGAATGTGTGCCTTTGATAGCGGTAGGCAATTAAAATCACTTCTGTGGAAAATGAATGCGAATCATTACCAAGGGACACGCTTCTTCATACACAAGGGAAATCGGATCCAGAGTTTATAGGGTACTGTGTGTTAGCAACGATTCAACTTCTCGCTATGATACTAAACAGTCGTTAGTATGAAGTTCTGAAAGCACAAGTCTCAACTCAGGAAGAAATTACTGATTTGGAGGGTACATTTTACGAGGAATTGGGGTCCTGACGATCACAGTAGCCGCACGGTCTAGGGCATGAACTCTTTTCGCTCGCTCGAAAACTGGGATCGTGGGATCGAATCCCACTCAAGGCACGGATGTCTTTGTGCGTTTATTTATGTAGGTACAGGCCTTGCAACGGGCTGATCACTCGTCCAAGGAGTCATATCGTCTGTGTAAAGAAGATCATGAAACTGAAGAGGAGGAAAGGGCCTAACAAAGGGCTGTACAGCCATTGATGAATGAATGAATTCAATAAGTTTAATATGATCGGTATAAAAATTATGGTATTACAATAAAGTAATGGGAAGATGGAAGTAATTGGTGAATGATGTGTTTTGTAATTTACGTTCTTCACCACACATGATTACGGTGATGAAATCAAGGGGAGTGAGATGGGCGAGGCATATAGCACGTAAGAGTGATAAGAGAACTGCGGATGGGGTTTTACTGGGAGAACCTCAGTAGAAAATAACTCTTAAGAAACTTATTTTTAATGCTACTGGGGTGGGACTAAGTCCCTTGTACTGCGGCCACTTCTGGCCTATTGTACCAGCCCCAGATGATAGGTGAGGGTGATTGTGGGGCAATTGGTGAAATTAAGACTGACAGGGGAAACCGAAGTACTCTGAGAAAACCTGCCCCAGCGCCACTTTGTCCACCACAAATCCCACTTGACCAGACCCGGGATCGAACCCGGGCCGCCGCGGTGAGAAGCCAGCGACTAACTGCTTGAGCTATGGAGCGGCCATTAAGAAACCTAAGTGTAGATGGGAACATAATAAATGCATCTTGAGAAAATAAGATTCGAGGATGTAGTCTATTTTGTCGGACTGCCTGTTGTGAACAGTACCACTGAAGCTGCTTCGTGTTCCATAAAATGCGGAGAATGCCTTGAATAACTTGACATAGTTTCATCAGACATCACTACGGATAATTGTTAATTGGAGACGAATCATGGGTGCATCACTAGAACCTCAAATCAAAGCGTATTTCAATACAATGGGGCACCCCAGTTCACCTTCAACCAGGAAGTTTAAGGTTATATTAGCTGGGAAATTTATTCTTACCGTGTTCTAGGATTCTGAGGTAGTACTGTTAGCCCATTTTCAGAAGCGTGTTAAAAATGTGAATTCTGTTTCATACTGTAAATTTCTGTTGAAACTTCGGGATACAATTCGCAGAAAACATCCGAGCCAACTGGCAGGAAGTGTACTGCTTTGTCATGACAATGCCAGACCCCATACAGTCCGAGCATGGCAACAGAGGATACAAGAACCACAGTGGGAACTTCTTGAACATCCGCCTTGTAAACCCGAGCTTGGCCCAGACGTAATATTGATCTGAAGTGACAATTTCTATATTGAGACCCGTTGTCAGGAGACGACTAGTGGAAACAGAGATTTCTACTCTAAATTGTGTAAATCGACGATAGCGCTGTATTGCCTGTATGTAAATGTGATTCAGAGAGAGCGTGTAACAGAAGTATTAATAAATCCTTCATCAGAACCAGAACCCGTCATTTTCGTCGCGCGTACCACCCTACACGTGACAATGTATTCTGTGATTTTTTAACATCTTCGTTAGCAATCGATTATGTTGTTCTAAACATCTTTGCCAAATCGATATTTACTGCGACAGCTACAAAAATTATATCGTCAACTCTGTCATGCGAGTCTAGATAAGGAACATGAATATTTAATTGATCATTTTCCCAACTTACGCAGTTAATCATGTAAGTTCATGTTGTACAAATATGTAAGAATTCCTTTTAAACGTAGTAAACACATTTATCCTGGTGGGTTTTGTATTATTTCTTGGACAATCTGACAACACATCGGTGACACGTTTCTATGACAATGACGCAAGCAGCTGTAAGAAAAAATGTCCATCTCAACATGTGTGGCAAAGGATGGCACTGACAGGTGGACGCAATAGACAACTCGTAACATGTCACAATATTATACTCGCTTGATTGGTATGCAGGCATATATTTGCTGATACTTCTATTTTATATTTACCTGGATTATCGGCACTTGAAATATGAAATTTGAAGAAAGTCTGCAACATTGTTTTGTTACGAGTATTAGCACACTCAGTGATGTCATAAGACATTAAACGGGACTGTTATATAATAATATATGCTATTTAAAAATAAATAGGTTATAAAACTAATGAAACTTGACATGTAGATTATGTAGGTGTATGTATGTAGGCTATATTTATATATACATGTACAGGGATGTATGTATGTACGTATGTGTATGTATGTATTGTCGTGTGTTGCCAATGTAACGCGACAAGTAAATTCACCCGGGTTTCAGATTTGGCTAAGACGTTTATTGGACAACTCTTTTACACTTACACTTACACTTACAATTATTATCAACTTATAACGTCCCTTATACGTTTCCTCTTCAGTATCACAATTACTTGCACCGCTGATCTTGATGAATTGTATTCTGCTCTTTCTCGGATAAGAGCTTGCTTCTGCTCTAGCCGGAAGCGGAAATAGTCCTTAGGAGTTTACATAAGGATTATTACCGCAAGAGTTCAGTTGGAATAAAAATCTCTGGTCGTGGGCTTCAAGGGGTTTGACGCCAAGACGAACTGATTGGCGGTAAACCGCCAGTAGTAAAGTAACTCTCTCTCTCTCAGAAGTCAGCCGTAGAAAGAGAGCGAGAATGGAGCGAGATCTTGGCAGTCAAGGAAGAAGGGTTCGGTTGAAGATTGATTGTGAGAGATTGCAATTCATTCTGATTACGAGTGAGTGTACAAGAAGGCGTTAATAAATCCAATCATCCAATCCAAACCCCGTTTTTATTAGTCACGGAGTCATAAACATGTGACAATATGTATGTATGTATGTATGTGATATGTTGTATGTATCAATGTAGAAAAGACGGGATGGGTGGTATATGTATGTATTTATGTATGTATGTATGAATATGTGAATGCATGTATCCATGTAGGCTATATTAGTTCTCTGGAATCTGCAAACATGAATTTCTTCTAAAGGGTTCTTACAGTGGATGACACACAGAATTACTGGGATTTGGGAATTTTTCCACCGTCTCCTCGTAAGACTGCATGTTTCAGTATGAGAAAGTCTATTTACGAAGATAAAACAAAGAACATTAATCAAACAGAAATCTCAGCTTAGTGGGAATATTTATTACCATACGTTTAAAATATTTCTTTGCAGTACTGGCTTGTGCCTTGTGATGACGGCCGGCAGGGGTCGAAGCATATAAAGACAATCTTCTGCATTAAGTTCGTTGTGCCTGATGGATCTTACTGCTTATTCATGTGTTTCGATTTAAATGTAGTATTACTACTAGTCGTATACTGTCCAAAAACATAAAAATTATAATATACAAAAGTGAAATTTTGCCCGTAGTTCTGTATGGGTGTGAAACTTGGTCTCCGACAATAAGGTAGGAACATAGACTGAGGGTGTTTGAGAACAGGGTGATGAGGAGAATATTTGGACTGAAGAGAGATGAGGTGAGAGGAGGATAGAGACAACTGCATAAGGAGGAGCTTCGTAATTTGTACTCTTCTCCAAGTATAATTAGAATGATCAATTCATGGAGGATGAGGTGGGCAGGGCATGTAGCAGGAATGGGGAGGGAGAGGAATGCATATAGAATATTTGTGGGAAAACCAGAAGGAAACCACTGGGAAGACCAAGGAGTAGGTGGGTGGACAATATAAAAATGGATCTTAGAAAGATAGGATGGGATAGTATGGATTGGATTGATCTGGCTCAGGATAGGGACCAGTTGAGGGCTCTTGTGAACACGGTAATAAACCTTCGGGTTCCATAAAATGCTGGGAAAATCTTGAGTAGCTGCAGAATTGGCGGCTCCTCAAGAATGGCTCAGCTTCGTTAGTAAGTAAATAAATATTACTACTGATAGAAGATAGTTAGATTTATGTTAAAATTACACTGAGTAACCTGAAGCGAAAAAAATAACCTGGTAACTTATATAGCAGATATAAATGCACATTAAAGAAATAGTCTTCTGGGACGTGGCGCAGTGTAGATATTGTGTTAACACATCCCAGAAGACTGCTCTCTTCATAGTCAACGCGGTGAAAGCCTCAAATCTTACATAAATGGATATTGTTCTCCTAATTTCGACATCTGTCGGAATTAGGTGCACCCTGAAATTTCGGAAGTATGGATACCTCGTTTTTCTTAATTATTTTTTCTGCTAAATATGTTGAGTGGGTAATTTCTTAAATCCCTCAAAGTCATGTTAAAGGGTATTAAAGAGCCTATAAAATGGTTTATAGTAGGAACTATTTAATTTGAAACGGATATAAAGCAATTATAAAACCGAGACCAAACTCAAAATAAAAAAAAAAAAGACGACAATAGGACATAAAGCGCACTGATGGAAATATTGCTGCTGCCAAGTAGATCAAAATATTATCTTTTTATCTGTGGCTGGATACGTTTCAAGAAACTTCTGTCACCAGCCTCTCATAGGGCGTGCTATGGCCAGCAGGAAGGAGTGACGGAATTAGGACCGTGTCCTTATGCGCCTCAGGAACCTTACAAGAACTAAGTATTATGGACTTACTACATATATTCGAAAATGACATTCGTGTATTAGTAAGTGTTCTAGTAACCATCAGCCTTTCAAATTCCATTGACCAGTAGGCGTGTATCCTAACGCTCTAGTAGTTCCCCTCATGAAAACATGCGGCGACTGCGCATTAGATGAAGCCTCTTCGATTATAACAAGTTTCTTACACCGTGGAAGTACATAAGCAAAAGGAGCGTCTATCTATAAATCAATAAATCAGAGCTCCTTATAACCACTAACAGAGGTTTTGATTCAAGATTAGTATGGAGAAAATGAGAATTACTTAACATGATTCGTTATCGGAATCCAATTAAGATGACCGATTGAAATGCACAACGTAAGTAACTTAGCTGTAGTTCTTTGAAGTGTTTCGACAATTCCATTATCAGGGAAGTCAATGCAATTGGGAATGTAAATTAACTTGAAACAAATTGTTTAAGAAAATATTTGTTATCTAAGAAGAGTGAAGCAATGAGAAATGTAGAACACTACCTGACATGGAACTTTGTAATTTTTTCAGGTTACCTAGCTCTGTTAAGAGGCTGCTATATCTGGACATTTGGCTGAGATGGGAAATAATGACTCCATGTCAAAATGTTTAGATAAACTATTTTGAAAACGAGCAGCTGGATTGTCAAAAGAGACGGAAAAATAAACGTAGCAATAAAATCAAGGCCTTAGAACAGCGAACGGAGGAGAAGATCTCAAGATATGGAGAACAGCTGCTGTCAAGGGGAGCTCACAAGTGATGGTCCTACAGATTGAGGGTTGGGAGCGGAGCTAACACCTTATCCTAAAACCAGCTTATTACGAGATGTTACACAGGGCCTCAAGACAAGGACAGATATTTCTGAACGATTTAGATATCGGAAAAATGAACAAGATCCAGTTTCCGAAACATTTTGTTTTCTAGTTTCTAGAATACTGGACGATGGGCAAAACCCAAAAACCTAGTAATTCTGAGTGTTATACACCATTGTCAGAAACCTTTAGTATCTACTGACATACACTGATCTGACTTTGCGTTTTGATTTTATGTCATCTATGTGCAAGGTCAGTTGCTATTCTCTCGTAGTTTTCTCTTTATTGACACTACATGTTTCGTGTTTCGGCCTAACCGACCATCATCAGTTGTACACCAGAGAACAAGAAAGAGAAAACGACAATTGAATAGGAGGCATGAAGACGGCAGCGCCATAGCTCAAGAGGCTGGTCGCTGGCTTTCCATCACTGCGGCCCGGGTTCGATCCCGGGTCTGGTCAAGTGGAATTTGCGGTGGACAAAGTGGCGCTGGGGCTGGTTTTCTCCGAGTATTTCGGTTTCTCCTGCAAATCTTCATTCCACCAAATTCTCCATCATCATAATCACCCGGGGCACGCTATAATAGGCCAATCAGTGACCGCCGTGCCGAGGGGACCCAGTTGGATTCCACCCCTCACTAAGCGAATTTAAAAAAAAATATATACGACATGAAAGCAGAACGCGAAATCAGTAGAAAATAATACATACTCTGGATTCATTGAATTACGAACGTTAAGACAGCAAGTAGTTACTCTACTGCACACAGTCTAGTTCATAAAACACTTCCTTTTCTAATTTCCTGTGCTAAGTTTTAACTAATATTCTTCTTGGACTGGCCAAGGCACGGCAATTGATGAAGGATGAGTAGAAAACGAAAAAAAGTAAATCAAAAGGAAAATTCTCGTTGAGAGAGACAGAATGCTTTGCCTTCCTCACAGTTTTAACCAGGCTGGATTTGAAGAATCATTAATACAACCAGACAAAAACCTGGAATAATTTCACACTTCAGCGGACACAGGGCAGTTTTAGTACACGATAAAAAAGACAACTTTTGTGCGAAACTCTTTTTGCTACTTCAGCAGGTGAGCGGATGAACACACTCGCCGAGAGGGCGATTCTAGCTGCTCTCACATTAAAAGACGCCTAAAAAGTTAAACAAAATATACCGACAAAAATAAGTAATTTTTGTTACACGTTGGTTTGGAGTTCACACGATATGTTTCTGGTGTCTAGTGTTCTTGTCGTTCGAAAACCTATTACATCTTGTATAAAGGAATGCGGCCCCAGTAAGGGAGTCAAACGCACAGCAGCGAGTTATCTTCAAATTCCGTGAAAAATTTTAATACATGTTTCGCCCTCTTACTTGTATTTTCACTTCTTTTATTTATTTTATTTTTGTCTTATTCGGTTTATTCCTTCATTTCGTTTTCTATTCTTTTTTTTTCTCTCTTCATATACGTTTTCTTTCTTCTTTCTGTGGATGTAGTTCCTACGTTTCAGACAGATGCGCACGCGCAGGTCTAGCTAGTATACAGCAGGGACAGGCAAATCGAACTGTCTCGGCAAATGCGAGATGATACAGAGATCCGGAGAGCATGCCATGCCTGGAGAGGTTTTCCAACCTAAGACTGTACAATCCTTCGTTAATACGATCGGCTTCCGATACTTAACCACTGCGAGAGTTTGAAGCTGACACTGTTCCAGACTTATTATCAGTCAAGGGAATATCCTCTGTCCTTATTTCCTCTACTTAAACGCGAAGGATCGCCGATGACAGCGACCTCACAGTCTAAGGCATGAACTGTCTTCGCCTGCTAAACACTTAGATTGTGAGTTCGAATCCACTCAAGGCATGGATGCCTGTTGCGTTTATTCTGTATTTGCGTTGTTCTGTGTGTAGGTAGGTAGGTGTAGGACTGATCCCCCGTCCAAGGAGTCCTACTGACGGTGTATAGGATCAAGAAACTGAAAACGCGACCAATGTCCAACAAAGGGCTGTAAAGCAATAATAAGAATTGTTTCTACTTCCTTACATTTGTCGCGATAGCGCAATGAGTAACCACTGGTTAAGTTTTGGACGACAAAGATGGGCAAGGTTTTCCACATACTCACGTCCACCTAACCTATAACATAATGATTTTTCCTTGTAAATCTGTCGGAAGGCAACGCATCGAAATTTCCTTCACTCATAGTTCTGTATTACAATACAAGGGGAAAACTGCACTTGCAATGATTCTTGTCATGTGAACTAAAATCTCCCTTATTGACAGAGAAGTGACCCATAATTCCTTTTTTGTTGAAATAAAGTGTGACTCTACAAGAAGGGTCGATGTGCCGTGTGGTAATGTTTCAGTGCTGAAAAGTTCTAGAGAAAGGTGTCTGCAGCGTTTCCGGAGAACGGAGAACAGCAAACGGAGAATCTTGCGACCCAATGAAGTCTGAGAGCACTGAAATCACAGCTACGTGCTGCTGGCCACGAAAGCACTGTGTACCGGGCCGTTCTGGCCTACGTGTGTGTCGCGCATGCATCCCCTCCCGTGCCGCCTCCTGCCATTATTCTTGCAGGTCGGACTCGGTCCTCATGCTCAGATCACTTCGGGTGAGAGGTGCGTTGCGAAGTTCCTCGTGTCTGTCTCTCTGTGTGTCGCTGCCACCTGCGTCTAGCAGCCGGTCTGAAAGTCGTCTGCTGAGATGAGTTTTATTGTCCCGTAAGTTGGGGATTTTAGCCTTCGGGATGGTAGGCGAGGTGTAAGCCGTGTTGGATACATTTATATCTATTTTTAATTGTTGATTATTTTATGGTCTCGGTTATTTACGTCCTTCATTTTTACTTATCGACCACGTGGTTGTTTACTGCTGCATTTGTATTTACGTTTTAATTAAATGCTTGTTTCCTAATTCATCGTCGAAGAGTTTTCCATTTTTAACTCTGTGCTCAGTAAATGAGCGGGGTGGGGGAGCAGCGAGTTGCCGTAGGTGTGGCAGCAGAATGGAAAGGTTGACTATATATCAGCCATATTGAATCGGTATTGTGGCTTGTTTTGTTCTACAAATATAATGAAATGCAGTTTATTGCTGTTAACAACGATGCATTTGTATATCTTTCCTAATGTACATCAGCAGTAGCACTGGTTAGTAGCCTGGAATTTTGTTGGATGATGAGCTCGAATATGAAATGCGCATGTGCGGATTTCAGCGTGTCGGGGATTTGAGCCTGTTGCGTAACAGTTTGCTTTCGGATACTTGTGACCATTTCCCTTTGCCACTAGAGATCTGTTTCCGGTAGGAATCACGAAATTAGCGATATTCCCAGCTATCTCACCAATGACCCGGATCTTTTGCTTCGGAGCTTCCCTTCCTCCCGTCACTGTAAAATCGAGCCCTCAGTTTCGCAGTTAAAGCCTACAGAGTATGTTGGTGGTATTGAGGGAAAGGACCTTTCCTTGGGCACTCCTTGCACTTGGTCCAATATACTAATATCATACTAGGGTCAGTCAAAAAGTTCCCAGAATGGTGATATAGCACTCTAATGGTAGGACATACGGCAACGCTTACCTAATCACCTTCAAAGTAGGACCCTTGCGCGCGCACGCACTTGCTCCATCGATCCTGCCATTGTTGGAAGCAGAGGTGGAAGGCTTCTTTTGGAATCTTCCGGAGCTCAGCCGTCGCATTCGATTTGATGTCCACCGAATGACCAACACTCACGTCTAATTAAAACGGAACAGTAACGACACTACACAATGAAACCTGTCCAGACCTGTTGCGCCTGCGAGCAGACATGCTGAGCTTCCCACCACAACAGTGTGCGCACTATCTTATCGCTCGTTCTCCGTCTGCAGGAGAATTCCGGGAACTTTTTGACTGCTCTACGTATATGGAGACCCAAGTTCTGTTTTGACGGCCAATTTCGGTAGTTCACTTTTTTTATTGCTAGTGGGGTGGGATTAAGTCCCTTGTACTATGACCACTTCTGGCCTATTGTACCAGCCCCAGATGATAGGTGAGGGTGATTATGGAGCAACTGATGGAATGAAGATTGGCAGGAGAAACCGAAGTACTGGAAGAAACCCTGCCCCAGAGCCACTTTGTCCTCCACAAATCCCACTTGAACCGGGATCGAACTCGGGCCGCCGCGATGGGAAGCCAGCGACTAACCGCTTGAGCTATGCCGCGGCTCTCGGTACTGCACTTAATGGGCACGCGTAAATTTTACTATTTCTTATTATACTTAGGTTATTATTCTTGATATTCAATTTTTACCTTAGCTGAGGGCTTCCGTGCTTTTAGCAGTGTAACTGACATTTAGAGGCCAACCCCGCCCCTCATTTTTTTTAATCCTCCTCTGCAACATGAGACACCTGTGACTGATGGAGATGATGTGTAAATCTCTCTCCAGATCATCATATTCTTGGGCCCTTGGATCCTTCAGAATCATGTGATGCGACTCATCAGTGAGGCAAAGAAATGAAAACTTTGATGAAATCACCAGGGACCCTTTGCTACTGTTCGCACACTTCTAGCAGCTTGTTACGGATACTGGAGATACAGCCGAGGCGATTTGCGGTGCCTAGAGGCAGGAGACTCTACTGTTGAGTTCTGGAAATACTCCTCGTTGGATTCAGCAGTTATGTTTGTGGGGGAGATTCTACTGTGTGAAACACAGTGTGTGTGTCTACCTGGTTCTTCCATAGTACTGACCCACGCGGCTTGTGCCCATGCGTCCCCCTACACTTACCTCAAACCTTAGTCTCTTCCTTCCCGCACGGATTCGCCACTGATCCTTAAATAATTGCCACTGAGCACCTTGAACATAAAACTCAATTAGGAAATTCCGTTTGGCTTCCTTTCTAAAAACGGCTACTCTCGTCCTACTTAATCTACAACTGACATGTATGTATTCGTACATGCTCAGCGATACAGAGAGAGAGAGAGAGAGAAGTAGCAAATAACCCTCAAAGGTAAGATTTAAGGTTTTCACGGCTGTGACTATGAAGAAAGCAGTCTTCTGGGAAGTGGCATCGTGTAGATGTCGTGTTAACCGACGTTTGGGAGAAACGTCAGTTAACACCACATCTACACGGTGCCACATCCTCGAAGACTGTTTTCTTCAACCCTCAAAGGGTTTGATCACAAACAGTGTTGATCTATTTCAGTTTCTCTAGTGACAGCTACAATGCAAAGTTGACACAAAGCTGGGAAGGACAAGTGGAGAGTAAAACTCCAATAATTCTTTGTCTCAACTCATTCATTATTTTATAATTGGCATGAATTATGAACCGGAAAGTGTTTGGCACTATATGCACATGACGTATTTTTGAGATTTACTTACTTACTTACTCATGGAACTGAGCCCTTCTGGAGGAGCCGCCAATTCTGCAGCTACTCAAGAATTTCCCAGCATTTTATGGAACACGAAAGTTCATTACCGTGTTCACAAGAGCCCTCAACTGGTCCCTATCCTGAGCCAGATCAATCAAATCCATACCATTCCCATTCTGTCTCTCTAAGATCCATTTTAATATTGTTCACCCACCTACGCCTTGGTCTTCCCGGTGGTCTCTTTCCTTCTGGCTTTCCCACCAATATCCTATACCCATTCCTCGTCTCCCCCATTCGTGCTACATTCCCTGCCCACCTCATCCTCCTTGGCTTGATCATTCTAATTTACTTGGAGAAGAGTACAAATTTATGAGACACTCTGCCGAAATTTGGCTGGATAGTTTGAGGGGAATCATGAGAATCCTCAGGCGGGGGGGGGGCGAGTGCGCGGACTGGGTACAGGGCCCTCTGCCGTCTGAAACTGAAGTGGTAAATACTACGCTACGAATTTCGGTTTCCTTATATCGGGGTTGGGGTAATCGTCTATGACAACAATAATGGGATTTTCGGGGGCGGTGTTTTGTCAGTTGTCAGTTGACAAGAGTTCTACAGAGGCGGCTGTGACAAGAGGACCTGGGTGCGGCAATCTGAACAATCTCCATCATAGAAGCCGTTGCTAGGAAACGGCTAGTGGACTCTGCAATACACTGAGGACACTGATATGTGTGTCAGTGGTCTGTAAATTGTCGCTCCGAGTGGTGCATACAAGTGATCAATAAATCCAATATCCAATCCATGCCCGGCGTACGATCACACACCCATAAATAGGTAACACTTTTAATATTATGTCCGTTGAAAACTACTGGACGAATTTCGATAACATCTGGAATTAGACGTATGCATAAAAAATTTCACGCTAATTGTGTTTAGTTTTTAGAGGTAAAAGGAATCCATATGTTACTCGCATGAAGCTAAAATGAAATTTCATCTAATTTCTCAGAAGAATTAATAGTAAAAAGTAAGAACGTGACATAATCTAGAGATCATGAAGATTTTGAAATGTTATCATAAATATTTTTATGTATGTCAAGATCAAGCAAGAGTGTTACTATCTGAAATATTAGAAATGTATCTGCAATTAATACATATTACCGTATTTACGCATGTATAGGCCGCACATTTTTTTGTCAAAAATTCAAGAGGAAAACTGGGGTGCGGCTTATATTCGAAATATTCGAAATCACACTTCATTTAAAAAAAATTATATTCATAATCAGTAATACAGGATGTTCTACTCCTGAAATAATATTCCAAGAAAATTATTTTTTCTATAATTTCTGTCTGAGAATTGTGCTGCGGCCTATACATGCGTAAATACGGTATTACGTATTCGATTTTTGCGTGAATACTAATGAATTCTGAATTGGGTGATTGAATTTATTGACACTTCTTCACCATTACAGTCAATTATAAGAGCTCACAATCAGTGACATTCTACGACTCACTCCATTCCTTACTGGACTACGAGTGTCTTCCCTTCTACTGTGACGCGTCACTGCTCACACATTGAACTCCCTTACAGAGTCGGGGGCAGAGTTGTACTTTACGACTGGCGGTTTAACGCCAATCACTTCGCCTTGGCGACAGGTCCTTTGAGACTGAACACTTGCGGTTACACTCCTTGTGTAATATCCTCTCTGACGAGAGAACGAGCCTGTCGCTTACAATTGATACTGGGCCTCGCCAGCTTAGTTATTTTCAGATCCGAATTCCGTGGGACTCGTGACTACATTTTGCTGTCTCAGATTCGAGACTCCCCCAATGTGGAGGGCCAGGTCTCCGTATTTATATCTCCCACGAACAGGGTGGCCCGGTTATACCCGCAGGCACTAGGTTCCTTTTCGTTACCTCCTACGACTCCCAAGGCTACGGTGGGGGTATTCGAACCCTCCTCCTCACTGGACTAACCCTGAATGCACTTGAACTTCCTTACGGATTAATTACAATTCTTACATAACTCTTAGGCAACTCTAATATAGGTCACCACCTCGAACAGTTAGTTGTCAGTCTCCCGTCGTCACAGAAATATATGTTTGGGAAGTTGTTGACTAGCAATGGACTCGTACGTTGTCATGGAAATATGTGTTTGGGGAAACGCTGGCAAGCACTGAGCTGGTTCCTTGTTAAGTGAGTGTGTTTGGGGAAATCGTTGCCTAGCAAACGGACTTTCATTTCTATTCGTTGCTTTCCGGCTTTCAGGCGGTGTTTACCGAACTGTTGCCTAGCAATGGTCATATTCGTCATAATATCAAGTTCAAAGAAGTATAAAAGTTTGAAACGCACATACAGAAAATATATGTACTCCGGTAGAGTACACTTCCTCCCATTCTTGTTATACTTGCTTCACTCAGACAGTTTGTGCAGCGATTGTATTTTTCTCTTCTCCTAAGCCGTGTAATGACAATGCACTTCTGTTTTTCATGTCCCCAACGGTAGGAATTCGTGTATTACTTTTTGTCTGCTGCAGGATCCAGCGGTAACAATGCTCCTAGCAGCTGCTCAAGTTCCACTTGGTCGATTAGCCATGCAAATCACCGGACAAGGTTATACACGGAACTGGATCGGTGGATGAATGTGGTCACCTGTCATTTTAAAGTAAAATGAGTATATATTTACATTAATGGATCTACAGGATTTTGCTGTATAAAGTTAAATTTAAAATGATGAATTATTTCTATCAGAAGTATAATGGCATTACAATTGCAATGATGGTATAGAAAAGTCACGTCTTATGGTGTAAAATTAATTAATCTGTGAAACTTCCAATTTTGGTGTAACAGAGAAAGTTACTGTGTTCTTAATGAAGCCTAGACAAGGAGGTACTAATGTTTTGGAAACAGAGCCATTTGTTATCATCACAATATGAATACCGTTATTCCAACTTTGATCTGGCATGACTTTGATTGTAACGTAGACACGGAAGGAGAGGACTTCGGAAAGGGAAATCAAATATCTATGATTAAAATGTAGATGAGCAAACAGAAAGCAAGTTCTTGCAAATGAGGTGGCTGTGCTTGCTACTTGTTTGGCGTATTTTACAACTCTGTAGATGGAGGCGCTAATTTCCTTCGATATGCCAGTGAATTTCTATCTACTACATGGACTCAAGCATCAGAAATTAGTGGTCTACATACAAAGATACAACTCTTGTCACTGCTAGTACAGCAACGTCTTATGATTGTAATGTGTACACTGAGATTATGCTATAATGTGATAGCGAAGCAGTTTACTCTGAAAGGAATACAGATTCGGAGATTCAAATGCTGGAACAAGAAGCAACATATTTTGATGCCAGAAGCAGAAAATATAATTCAAATTGTAGAATATAAAAGCCAGAAATTGTGATTGAAATACAGGTGCGAAATTTTCTTAAACTTATGATACCAAATACTTGTTACTGTAGAGTTAGTGAAAGCACGTAACCTGTAACGCTGCGATAGCACGGAAGGTTCTTGCTATTGCTTTATAGCTACAACAATGAAGACCATTATTTGGACTCCACATACGGAGATTCATTCCATATTTAGGATAACAATAACATTTATTGTGACTGCAGTATAAATACTTACTACTCCGAAGTTAGAATAATAAAAGAGCTTATTAAGATTGTAATATAGATTACAGAGTTTACATTGCTAAGACAAGAAAGTAATCTACAATGAAAAGAATGTGATATGAAAAATTTCACAGCTGCTATAACAAAGCCATTGTTGTTAACTCAGTGTAGGTAACTGAGGTTCTCAGCGGACAGAATGCAAAACAAACAGTAGTCAATGCGATATAAGATAAGAACACTAAGTTAGTAATGCTGAAATTTTACTACATTAAGGCAACTTAATGCAATTGTAATGTAGGTTATATACACAATAACAACTTATGGATATTCAAATTATATCAGAGCAAAGCCACTTACTATGATTGCAGGGAAATGGTGGAACAACAAATTAGAAGATTTCAATACTATGTAACATGGGTCATTCATTAGAACTGTAATGTTTATATATAGGACACTAACTTACAAAGATATGGACCACTGAGGTCTAAGTGCAAGGGCCGAGTAGGCCTACTCCTTCATACATACATACATACATACATACATCATTCATTCATCAGTAATCTGTCAAGACGACAGGTCCACAGTCTCTTTCAAAACAATTCCTCCAA
>NW_019721003.1:157245-171316 GCF_002891405.2 Cryptotermes secundus | reverse complement strand
TACATACATACATACATACATACATACATACATACATACATACATAAAACTTACAAAGATGACAATGCTCAAACCGAAAGAAATTACTGGGAGGGCAATCAGTGTGAAGGAAGTGCGTTAACTCTAGCATTTGGCCGCGCCATAGCTCAAGCGGTTAGTCGCTGGCTTCCCACCGCGGCGGCCCGCGTTCGATCCCGGGTCTGGTCAAGTGGGATCTGTGGTGGACAAAGTGGCGCTGGGGCGAGTTTTCTCAGAGTACTTCAGTTTCCCCTGCCAGTCTTCATTCCACCAAATTCTCCATCATCATACTCACCCGGGACAGGCTATAATAGGCCAATCAGTGGCCGCAGTGCCGACTGGACCCAGTTGGACTCCACCCCCCACTAAGCGAATTAATTAAAAAAACTCTAGCATTTGACTTCATTTTGCACCATGTAAATATGCTGCAAGACTTTTGGCAGCTCTGCCTGTCTGTATGAGCACTAAAGACCGCTGAGGTTGGTTTCACAGATGGAGTTTAGTAACTTTGGCGGCATGTGAGCATTTTTAAGTTTCTATCCTGAATGACCTGCAAAGGGTTGATGAAATAGTGGAAAAACTAAGAAATTTAGGAATAAAATTGGTTTGTGTTGGCTTTGATAAGTAGGAAGAATAAATTTTGTATTTTGCAAGGAGTTTCTGTATTTTTCTCTAGGAAAGAGCAGCCTACAAAATCCTTCCCGTTCAATTCTTGCGGAGTGTACTCTTCGACTGTGAAGATGGAGGCGATGAGTTCGACCGAAACACTGGGCTTTCTCCGAATTACTCTGTATTACAGCCCACAAGAATATTTTCACCAAACTTCATTCGCTTACTACTTATTAACAAAATCTTGAGGAACACTGGCAGGAGCTGCTTCTCTTCAGCGTTAAGCTGGAGAAACTGCCGAGTTTTTGCACTTATTTTCTATGTTATACCCGTAGCCTGCGCGTGCAGGAAAATATACGTACTGCAATTTAAGAGATTTTCTTCTTTACTCTTTGTAGTTGTTTGCATTAATCTTTATTACGTCCTTGGACAGAAGTTTGAGAGTTCCAGAACAAAAATCTTGTGGGTGTAGCCTTTGATTAAGTGACCGAAGAACTTGATAAATCTAGCGGCTCTCCGAGATCGATTCGCGGTAATTCATACGTCATATGTGCTGGATTGAAGTGTTCCGGGACCGGTTTTATTTCGAATACTGGAGTTCTTCATGGCAACGAAAGGTACAGGCCTCATCTGTTGTCACCTGTATCATTCCAGCGTTACTTTGTATTTATCCATCATCATTTCTCTTCGTTTTTATAAAAAATAAATTGTTCCAGATGCTTACATGGCGACGTGAACAGTCTTCCACTGCTATACTGCTGCATCCTTATTGGAATTAAAATACACAAAACTAAATAGTTTCATGCCGGTCACGGTATCCGAGCGGTCTAAGGCAGGCACAGTCTTCGCTGGCTCGGCTTCCGGGATCGTGGTTTCGAATCCCACTCAGGGCATGGATGTTCAGTGTGTGTGTGTGTGTGTGTGTGTGTGTGTCGTTCTGTGTTTGTGTACAGGTAGAGGCCTTACCCAAGGAGTCCTACCGAACCTAAGATCTCGGAGAGTTTCATGCAGGTAAGTCAAGGCCCAAATTGAGGCTGTAGCGCCAAAAAAAATAGTATCATACTGATCATTACAATGTTGTAGTAGTGATGCTGTTTCTCTTATAGAGGAAATTAAATTGAATTCGCATATGTAACAGAAATATTAAAAATATATTTTTTCTTAAAATAAGCACGAATTTATTTACAGATATCTGGTATTATTATTATTTTCTGTTATAGAAACCGTGACGGGCAGGCGAACAAATAATTTAAATTGTATATATGTATTTATTTGTAGCCTGACCATATATACTGAAATTTCTGAAGAATAATTGTTGAGACGATGGAAGCAGTATAAATAAATAACATTGTCAGTTCAATTTACCAGTTTAATCACAGTAATAATTATAGATAAAATCAAAAAGAACGAGACAGGGTAATGTCCCTTTTTATCACAAGAAGGTTGAACACCAAAACTCTCAGGCAACGTCAGACTCTCACTGCTATCACTAATTCACAGCGCCCTTCCTTTTTTGTAAGACTGTCAGAACAAAAAAAAAAAAGAATGGAAAAGAGCGCCCTCTACACAATATGGAGATATAAGGCGCCAACATTCGAACTATAACAAAATTAATACAGAAGTGATTTTTGATTGTTAGTAATACTATAACAATAACTGATGTCATAAATTTTCCTTATAACTTACCGATTTCCACAGATATGCACTAACATTTACTTACATTTTCAAAGTACCCTTCTTCAAAGGTTTTTGTGGGAAAATGGAAACTTATCTCTGTTTTTATGAATGAAGTTATTACACAGTTAAACTCATAATTAACCATGTTTGCAGAGGTAAAATATAAAGCTTTAATTTTAATTTAGGTACCTTAAACTTTTATGTAAATAAAGAAGACAGGACAAGCCGAAAATCATGTAGACTAGTTCCTTATCCCATCTCTCCACAGAGGAAGTGCAAAGTGCCTATCGCTTGTTTTCCTACATTTGTTCCGCTCTGAGGTGGCGGTTACGCTATGAGAATTTCATCATCATCAACATCATTTCCACCTTCTCGCCTGATGCTACTAAGCGATAAACTACTATTGCAATACTCAGAGTTACTGGTTTTTGGACTTTGTTCATAGTCCGATATTCTAGAAAGTAGAGAACATAACGTTTCAGTAACTGGACTTATTTCCGTCCTCATGTGATGGTGAGGGGGTGGGGTGGAAGATACCTCCTCTCTTCAGTCCCTTAGAAAGAGCTAACCTCAATCACTGGACTACTGTCAGAATCCTTTACAGAATACATGCAAAGCAATATAATAAGAAATACAGGAAAACGAAAAGCTACGAGATGTAGAGAATGCGTTCTTAACATGGCGAAGGAGATTGCAAAATATCGTAAAATCAAGCCGGCTCTCAACAAGAGAGTATAAACTGAGTAAACCGCACTATCGTTACAGTCAAAAGACAGTTTCTGTGAATAAAAATATTACGTTATAAAAATGTCGGCTCTCCATTAATTATGACCGTACAAGTTTAAGTGAATAGTGTTTTAAAACAAAAGTCGACAAAGTTATTGTCATTACAGAGTGGCATGTAGACCCATTGCTAGGCAACGACCGCGAAATAAGCAACTGTAAAACAACCGTTGCTAAGTAATGGCCGTTGCTAGACAACACATGAACACAATAATGGCACAGCAACAGAGGAACGGTGTATTATGTGGGGTCAGTACCGGTATATTATAAACAACACGAGTTAGTGGGCAACGTCAGTGATAAGAAGCTTAAACTTGGCTGTAGTCAAGTTTACGACCGTTCAAGTGACTAAGCTGCCTTTGAAGCATAAGATACGTAAGATAGGTATGATCTGCTTTGAGAAGCCTGTACTGACAGAGGACTTGTATATAATGCACAAGCAACAATTTCAATAACATGCTATATGTGCGATACATACACTTCACAAAGGCCAAGCATAGTCCTAAGAAACAAACCCATTTTCTTGTCAGAGAGGATGTTACATAAGGACTATGACCGCAAGGATACGGCTGAAAAAGAAAACTCTGGTCATGAGTCTCAATGAGCTTGTCGCCAAGAGGACTTGATTGGCACTAAGCAGTAGTTGTAAAGTACCTCTGCCTTCGACTTTGACTTTGATAAATTCAGTCAGTAAAGTTAGTCTGGAGAGTCAGTAAAAAGTTGGTTGGTGAGTTGGTGAGTTAGTGAGTTATTCAGAGAACTGCAGTTTGTTCGTTTTGAGACGTTACTGTGAGAAGCTGGTAGCTGAGGCTGGGCATAGCGCGGAAACCCAGCGGAAGAGAAGTGCCTTCCCATGAAAGCCTCTACAAGGCAACGGCTAGTGAAGACTGTAGACTGAGAACACTACTCTATGTGTGATAGTGACCTGTAAAGTGTAGTCAAGCGCTGTATCAAAGAATCCAATAAATCCGAACATCAATCCAAAACCCGTCTATAATCAATCCATAAAAGTGACAATAGTAATCATTTTAATGTAATGCTATTTTACTAAACACGTGACAAATTTTCAAATCAATTCATTTAATAGAAATGAGTACCAGGAATTAATTAAATAATTTTCCTAGGGAGTAAAGCATGGCCGGCGCGTAAGGCTGACAACTTTACCGCCATCTTTGAGCCGATTGTCAAGGTAATGTGGGACCCTCAACGTCTCACAACCCTATGGGCCTTCACGGTCTGTTACAGGCATAGCTTTACTTTTTTACTTTTTAATCATCTCAGATATAATGCCACGTAGTCCGGTGCTAGTCAACCGAAGTTGCAGAGCAACATATCGCCTTCATCTTCATGTTTGGAGGCTAAGCTAAACTTTCTGCTCGTTTCTTGCTTGCCACCTTAAATGTGGAGGAGGTATATCCTTCCGAAATGTCGGTCGACTTTCACCGGACTATGCGACATTTTATCCTAGAACAAAAAATTCTTCATAATTGCTGTTGTACCTCGAATCCTATGTAATTAATTTAATGTCCTTTTAAACGACACGTCAGTGAGTAGCCAAAAATGTTTTTACTGTAGCATAATTACAAATAATTACAGCTTCTGTTGTCGCGTAACACGAGACATTCCGATGCATCACAGAACGTGGTTTCCAGGTCTCGTAAGAAAGTTTCGTGGATATGAAAAGGAAAATTAGTAAACTGGTAATGAGACAACAGTTTACTACAAATCGTATTTAACGTCTTGTCTATCAAAAAGCCTTCTCTTTCATAACATGTTGACTTCGAATACTTATTTAACATTATTTTACTGTCTTCGCTCGCTTCGAAACCGGGATCGCGGGTTCGAATCCCACTCAGGGCATGGATGTTTAGTTTGTGTAAGTTTTTCTGTGTTTGTGTACAGGTTGAGACCTTGCGACGAGCTGATCACCCGCCCAAGGTGTCCTACCGAATGTGTAAGATCTAGAAAACCCGAAGTGAACGGAGATGTTCATGGAGGTAGGCCTAGGCCTACTGGGGCTGTAGTGCTAAGGAAAAAAATTTTAACATTATTTTAGAACACTGCTTAATGATAAGTTAGTCGAGATTTTACAACTCAAATAACTTTGTAGTTCAAAGTTTCAGGTACAAAGAATGATGACTTTTGGAAACTCCTAGTTACTTTTGTTACCAAACTTTTAGCTGCTGAGTATGATTTCCTCATTTAAGGATTTGTGAGAATGGAGAAATGAAACACACGTATTTCACAAACACTTTCTTCGATAATTTTCGTACATCAATGTGTAAGATTTGAGGTTTTCATGGAGGTGACTATGAACAATGCAGTGTTCTGGGACGTGGCGCCGTGCAAATCTTGTGTTAGCAAACGTCTCAGTGGAAGTTATCGCCTCCAATTCAGGATAGAAAAATCCTCTAGCTAGGAACCAGCTGACTCCTGTCCTCCGGATTTTTCTACCCTGAAGATGGAGACGTCGGTTCACATAAGAGTTACGTGGCGCCAAACCCCAGAAGGCGGCATTCCTCTTACATCATTTTTTGTGATGATCGTTCATTGCAGACACAAATTTTTTGTTACACAGCTAAGCACAATAAATACGGCAGACTTATAACTTCTCGACGTCTGTGATGATGGAGTATTAATATAATGACCGACTTCTATGACATCATCAGTCGTTTTACATTTATATAGAAATACGTTTCGAAATTAGGGACCAGCTCCTTCGATTGGGCCCAATAGTAGGATTTCAACCAGAACATAAGGACAGATTCTAGTCTCCGAATCGTCGCCTAAAATGAAAATAAGACAATAGATATCACCAAAATTCAATCATTGCAGAAATTGTATCTCCGTGTATTTCGTTGCATGTCAGCAATATCGTAAACAATTATCACAAAAGCTGTAGACTTTAATGAGATCAGTATTTCATTAAATATGTTTACCTTTTCATGGTGAGATACTTGTGTTAATTTTGGTCTGAGTTTCATGAAAAATTGGAGTTCTGATAGACCAAAAATATATTAAAATTTAATCTTAAGTCTTGCGCATTTGCCACATTGAAATATTTAATACAAACACGTGTACGTATACTGGATTCGGAGGATTAAGTTACGGGCAGAGATGAATGAAAAACAGCTCCCCATTATTTGGCAAACTGAGGCACTGCGGTAAAGGAACACAGTGAAAATGAACTCCCTGTTTCAAAAGCTCGATTTTTACAATAACGTGTGCAATTCACACAGTGTGGACAGCAGTATTATACTCGTGCATTGTCAGTATATATGGATATTACTGGATGATCAAATAGCCTGAAAGGTTAACCTCCAATTCCTTCTAACACAAGTTAACACAGAAAATTTTTTGAGTTCTCTTTAAATTTTCTATGTAGTGAAATGCACTGCTTTAATTATTAGTTTCCTGGGACAGATTTAAGCGTGGCTAAAGGGCTGCATGCAGGTCACAGTGGCCGCCCTGTCTAAGATATGAACTGTCTTCGCCCTCTCAAATACTGGGATCGTGAGTTCGAATCCCACTCAAGGCATGGATGCCTCTCTGCGTTTATTCTGTGTTTGTGTAGGTAGCTGCCTTGCAACCGGCTGATCCCTCGTCCAAGGAATCCTACCGACTGCCTTAGGATTAAGAAACTGAGGTGAAACAAAGCGTTTCACAGATACCTTATGCTCCCAGTGGGAGCAACAGGAAAGAGAGATTTTATATATGTCACGATATATCTATAGCAATTACTGACGTAACGTCGAAACGTACGATAATTATGAATTAGAAGAAATGGGGAAGGAAGCTGTCATAATTTATTCGAGGTAACTTTACAGAATATGCCTGGCGACAGCGAAGAAGATAACAATTATAGTGAGATGCGTGTTAAGCACACGTGTATCTGGAGATCCGTTCATAATAAACAAACACTTATCACACATGATCTCTTTCGTAATTATCGATATAAAATCCTCTGTAGTATTTGTTCTCATAAAATTGTATAATTCTTCCGATTTAATTATTATACAAGTATAATTAAGATTATTCAAGGAGGATGAGGTGGGCAGGGCATGTAGCACTAATGGGGGAGAAGAGGAATGCATATGGAATATTGGTGGGAAAGCCAGAAGGAAAGAGTCCACTGGGAAGACCAAGGCGTAGGTGGGTGGACAATATTAACATTGATCTTAGAGAGATAGGATGGGATGGTATGGATGGGATTGATCTGGCTCAGGATAGGGACCTGTGAAGGGTTCTTGTGAACACGGTAATTAATATTCGGGTTCCATAAAACACTGGGAAATTATTGAGTAGGTGCAGAATTGGCGGCTCCTCCAGTAGGGCTCAGCTCCACGAGTAATAATAAAGATTATCTATATATGGAATAATGTCTGTCCCACGATCAATTTCCGGAATTATCTGCATGGGGTGTCTTGATGGTTCGATCGCATGAGAGACGCGCTGCGGCCAGATAACATATTCCACGCGGCCCCGCAGCCCCCCAGCCGGGACGGTAAGAGAAGCAAAATCTCTGGAAAGAACCCATTACTTAGTACCTTTTGATGAGACACGGATAACACAGACGAGGGAGAAATTTGGGGGGCGGGCATACAGACACACTGACGGGGCACGCGATAGCGTAATTGATTGAGGCACTATGCTACAAGCCGGAAGGTCGCGGGTTCAACTCCCGATGAGATCATTAGATTTTTTCAATTGACCTAATACTTCCGGCCGCACTATGGCCCTGGGGTCGACTCAGCCTCTAACAGAAATCAGCACCAGGAATTAATTAAATAATTTTCCTGGGGAGTAAAGCGCTGCCGGCGCGTAAGGCTGACAACCTTACCACCATCTCTGAGCCGATTTTCTAGATAATGTGGTACCCTCAACGTCTCACAACCCTATGGGCATTCGCGGCCTGTTACAGGGATAGCTTTAATTTCTTTTACAGACACACTGTTCATGAGTTCATGAGCCTCATAACAAAAATTAGGGGGTATTCACAAGAGAGTAAGATGATCTCGTAAGTCTCCTTCTAATTTTTCAAATAAGGAAATTAAACTTGAAATGAGCATGATACACAATTTTTTTTTCGCTTTACCCTTGATCGTACTGCTAATTTGGCTTAACGGAAATGTAATTATGTTTTCCTTAGTTCATATTTCACACGGCAAGTGGACTGCAAAAGAATGAGACATGCGCGTTATGGCTCTCACTCTAAAATACGTGGCGTTACTTCAGACTAAAATTTATCAGCACCAACAAGTACTTAATTTTGCAATATGCTTTCTTTTGTTTCACGAAACGTCTTCTGTTATTATATTCTCATGATCTTGACGCGACAACCTAAATCTAAAGTCTCTTAACCTTTCTGTGTCCCTCACTTTACATCGGGGAATCTGGCAATTATAATTTACACATCCGGTTATGTATCATTATGAGAACAGGCCTGTAAACCAGTGCCCTAAAAGTTTCTATTTCAATGTTAATGAGAGAATTCCAGTTCCATTTTTTAACAATTATGAGCATTTTATGATTCGTCCTCTCAGGAGGAAGAGAGCTTTAATAATTTTGGCAGTGATTTTGCACCGGAAGTTCTTATTTCGTAATTTTTCCACACGCCTCTTCTTTTGACTCTCTCTTGAAAGACCAAGGTCATAATTAGTGGTATGGAAATAACATGTATTTGATGATTAATAACACTATATGTAGTTAGAAAGCCGGTCACAATAGCCGCGTGGTCTAAGGCATGAAATGTCTTCGCTCGCTGGGATGCTAGGATCGTCGGTTCAAATCCCATTTAAGACATGGAAGTTTGGCGTGTGTATGCATTTATTTTGTGTTTGTGTTGTCCTACGTTTAGGTAGCGGCCTTGCGACGGGTTGATCACTCGTCCAAGGGGTCCTACCGTCTGTGAGAAATGATTACATAACTGAATAAGTGGCAAGGCCCTGAATGGGCTGGAAGAGCCATTGGAAAAAGATATTGGACAATGGAGGACAACCCCTCACCCCGCCAGAGGTGACGTAACACTTTCAGAGCGTTGCCGTTGCTACGGTAATAAGCCTCTCCCCGCGGTGACGTAACACGGGATGCCGCGGTTGCTACACAGCAGGAAACAACTCCCGACAGCGTTGCTAGCAACACGGCGCCAGACAACAGTGGTGCCTATTACGTGGCTGTTTTCTGTGTTGTCCGGAACGAGGCTAAATAAGGAGCAGCGAAGACTATTCACAGTTAGTTCTCAAGTTCTCGAGTTACGGGTTACGAGTTGGCCAGGGAAGAGTATGCAGTCTAGTATTTGTAATACTGCAGATAGCAGTAATTGGGAGATTGTAAATTGTGTGATTGCAAGAGCGAGTGGAATGAATTCGCTATAACCAATAAGGCGTGAAGTTATTTGTCGCGTTATACACCCAACACGTGACAATATGTAGATAGAAAAATGCATGTAGTAAATGATTAATGCATATTGTATATTACAGTCACATTAATGCACGTGCATACAGCTATATCCTCATGCCAATGTTTTGTCTCCAGAAGTGGCGTCGGAGTTCTGGCGAGGACGGCGGACGCTTTACAGCGAAAATACAGTCGCTCGGTCCCGTGATAAATAAAATCAACCACGAGTACAGTCTTCTGTGTTTTGCATTCCTGCTCTTCGGACATGTCCTGACGTCGGATGAACTTATCGCCATTAATTTTAGGGTCGAAAAGTAAGCAGAGAAAAAACCAACAGGAGGAGGCGGCGAACTAAGCTTTGACCCTGAAATATAGGAGATATGTTCCTCCGAAACGTCGGTTTCCCAGTATACGGCGAGTGAAAACCTCAGATCCAGCATAATAAGAAACATTTACGTTTTTACCGTTTTCATCTTAGGTATATTAAAGAGAGAGAGGTCTTAATCTTAGTAGCTTGGTGTATGGATTCCATTGTGTTTCCCAGGCCGGTCGCAAGATGGATCTGGCTTCTGTTCTTTACGTGCTCTGTACGAGAGGAACGCCTCCCAGTACTGGCCACGAAGCAAGAGGAAATTATACGAACCCTGTGTTGTGTGTCGGAGTCTGAATGATGCTGTAATTAACTAGAACACCTCGTTACTCTTCAACTGAAAAATAACTTAATGTCTAATTTTGCTATATGTTAGTTTACATTAAGTGAGCAAATTAACTGACAATGCTGAGAACATACACATCTAGCAATATATTTCATCTCCTAAACTACTCAATGGATTTAAGCGACTTTTGATGTACTCATCTTATTGAAAACCTCAAAATAAACTTACTCATTACATACTTACTTACTCATGGAGCTGAGCCCTTCTGGAGGAGCCGCTAATTCTGCAGCTACTCAAGAATTTCCCAGCATTTTATGGAACCCGAAGGTTTATCACCGTGTTCACAAGAGACCTCCACTGGTCCCTATCCTGAGTCAGATCTATCCAATCCATACCATCTCATCCTATACCTCAAAACCAACAGTTATGCATATTTAGGTTTTAAATGAGTTACAAGAATGAAAAGTGAAGACATAACAATCATTATTTATTTATTCAATGCCAATCTAAGATAAGGTAAAAGTATCCCTGTAACAGGCCGTGGAGACCCATAGGGTTGTGAGACGTCGAGGTTCCCTCGTTTTCTAGATAATCCGCTCACAGATGGAGGTGAGGTTATCAAACTTACGCGCCGGCCGCTCTTTACCCTCAGCAAAATTCCTGTTACGCCTTTCTGTTAGAAGCTGAGTTGATCCCAGGGACATAGTGCGACTGGAAAGAATAGATCAACTGATAAATCCAGTGACATCGTCGGGAATCGAACCCGCGACCATCTCGCTTGTGGCGTAGTGGCTCAACGAACTACAATACGCGTTCCCCTTCTCGTCAGCCTAAATAAGTATAAACAAAGGTGATTAGCCGCGTGCCAATTTTATAATAAAGACTGCATCGTACTAATAATTACTGCTTTCTTCATAGTCTTCAGATTATACATATACGTATACATTTTAATATCTGGAAGCATATTCATTTAATGCTCTGGGATGCTTTTCGTTTCGTTACATCGACTTTCGCTTATTCTATTCAACTTTTGTAGTGACAATATTCTGTGCGCAGCCGCGTGGACGGGCTGTGAGCTGCAGATACGGTGCCGCGGCGTGTAATCGTAGTGGCTGTACACGTGCAAGTAAAAACATGAAAGTCACTACTATGAGAGAAACTACTGCCAGCTTTATCCCTTTCCCCTTTCGTCCTTTCGTCTCAATATTCTTTCACCCTTGATTCTTCCTTCACTTTCTTTTATTGCTCCCATTGTTCCAACTTTCACGATTCCAACACCATTCCAAAATGTCGTCCTTTATAGCAAAACATATCAACACTGAACCACAGAAAGAAAACGTACATTTGTTTCGTACGAATTGGTTTCTTAGTGGAGAAAGTAAAGCCCGCACGGTCTGATCTGAGAAGATGAAACTTGTTCATTATTCGCAGCATTGTTGCCAAATATCACTAAATCTCGATTTATCTGTAGTTGATCGACCTGTAGTCCAGTGTCAGGCTTTGTCCTTCATGCAGAGGTTGTTATACCCACAGAGGTGTCCCGCCCGCCTCTCTCCCCTTCCAACCTTCCTCTCTTAAAGCTCGTTAATTAATATCGAGTGAGCAAAAGAGACAGTGGATAAAGTTGGATCAGGTCCTTTAGCAAGACGGGAACAAGCAACACATTTTTGTTCTCTTGTTTTTACTCATACATACAGAAGTAGCCCGTCAGCAGAGCTCGATCCGTATATACACATGATTCTGTTTTAAACCATCATCTCAGGAGACACCGAATTCGGAACCTTTCTGATGTCTCAGTGTATGATACGTATCTGATGTCGTACTTTCTTCTACAAGAGTTCATAGCAGTTTCAAAGTTTCCGTTTGCAAAATACTTCTAAGAAAACGAGGAGTGAGAGAGAAGGAAAATATAAAAATGCAAATAAATAATATTAAACATTACAGGTTACACCGTAAAAAAGACACATAGTACAACACAACATGAAGGACAGCCCGTCACTTGGAGTAAGTACATAAACAAGTAATCATACGATACGTTAACACAAGTAGTATACATAAATTCTATCAGAAGATAATGTAAATGTGCATAGAGGGGACCATGCATTTTTTTTTTTCCTGTGATGCTACATCCCCAATTTGGGCCTTGCCCTACCTCCATGAAACTCTTCGTTTCACTTCGGTTTACTAGATCTTACACATACGGTAGGACTCCTTGGGCGAGTGATCAGCTAGTCGCAAGGCCTCTACCTGTAGACAAACACAGAAAAACGCACACAAACATCCATGCCCTGAGTGGGATTCGAGCACACGATCCCGGCTTCCGAGCGAGCGAAGACAGTGCATGTCTTAGACAGCTCGGCTACAGACCATGCATTAAAAACGTTAATAACCGAAGCCACGATATAAGAAGCACAGCAGTTTCCTCAACTATAATTTTAAACACCTGATGATGACCATATTTGTCGAAACATGTAGCAGAACCAGTAACGTTTGATACTAATTTCTTTCTTTCTTTCTTTCTCCATGGCTCTACACTTTTTTTTTACTTTGGATGTTTTGAAATCCTATACACAGTAGGCAGAACCCCATAGACGGGGGATCAGCCCGTCGCAAGGCCGCTACGTACACACATAGATCCATGCCTCGAGTGGGATTCGAACCCAAGATCCCAGTGTTCGAGCGGGTGAAGACAGTTCACGCCTTAGATGGCGCGGCTACTGTGACCGGCACAATTGATACTAATATAAAAATAAACGTAGGAAGAAAATAAGTAAGAGAAACGAAGGCTAGAGGAAGTAAATAAATACAGAAAATACAATAAGTTCTCAGAAGAACTAATCCCCTACTTTCCTTTGATACTCCACGGATTATATATAAAAAGATGCTTCCAACGACTCTTCTATTCTTTCATGTGTATTCGTTCCCGTGGTAATAGCTTTACCGAGCCTTTGTCTAGTGACAAGAGGAGGATTTTGACTGAACCGTTGCCTGGCAATGATAAGAAGGATACACATAGAGACACAGAGACTGGTGGGAGGGATTTATGAAGCACGACGCTGAAATGGGCTCATTTTCCATGATTGTTTTATGCTAGTTGGGTGGGACTAAGTCCCTTGTACTGCGGCCATTTCTGGCCTATTGTACCAGCCCCAGATGATAGGTGAGGGTGATTGTGGCGCAATTGGTGGAATGAAGATTGGCAGGGGAAACCGAAATACTCGGAGAAAACCTGCCCCAGCGCCACTTTCTACACCACAAATCCCACTTCACCAGACCCGGGATCGAACTCGGGCCGCCGCGGTGGGAAGCCAGCGACTAACCGCTTGAGCTGTGGCGCGGCCCACTTTCATGATACATATACCATGATTCATAAAGACTGGTTGAGGCATTCAAAAGTTAAGAGAACGGAATATACAAACATACAAACTGCATGGTGATCTCATAAGCATAATTTAAGTTCTTAAAAACAAGGAAATTAAGAAAAAAAGAATGAAAAGCGAGCAACAGATAAGGAGATAAACGGTTGGAATAGAAAGATAAACAACAAGAGAAAGTTTGAAAAGGAAACATGTACACGAGGAAAGCTACCGTTCATTTTTCACATACACCGATTATGCAACGAAGATTTGAAACTCAATACGAGGTTCTTAATATTATAAATATATGCGCAGTCAGTAAATTTGAAAATGAATTACTAATGAAAGTCTGAATCCATTTTTTCCCCTCTCAATTCGTACAGATTCAGATAATAGTTGTGTATCGTACCTTCCGGTCTAGAAAACCGAGAATAACGGAATCCGTTGCGCTGACCACGCGACACCCTCTATCCGCAAAAGTTGGCACTAACTTCGCCGACAAGCGGCGGTCGCTCGGTCGGTTTAGTTTGCTTATGGACTACAGACAAAGGAGTTTTTGTTTGTATCGCATATACG
>NW_019721003.1:155197-155970 GCF_002891405.2 Cryptotermes secundus | reverse complement strand
TCCAAATCGAGTATTACTAACAAACACACGAATTCTTAAATTTATGCGGACACTGGATTTAACTTCGAGGCGAGATAGCGTAGTCGGTATAGCGACTGGCTACGGGCTGGACGACCGAGGGGTCGGAGTTCGAGTCGCAGTAGAGTCAAGAATTTTCTCTTCTCCACGTCGTCCAGACCGGCTCTGGGATCCACCCTGCCTCCTACTCAATGTGTACCGGTGGCTCTTTCGCCGGGGGGTAAGGCGACAGGAGCGTCAAGCTGACCCGTCACCTCCAACTAGTACCGAGGCCAAGAAAATGTGGATCTATATATCCACTCCCCCATACGCCTTCATTGCGTAGTGCTTAATTAGTTAAGCACAGGGACAACTTTACCTTTAACTACAGATATTTTCAAAGCTGAACCTATTGTATTGCACTATGTGTAGTGTGATGTTTCCTCAAAGTATGGCGCTAGTCACATGCATGCCGGAGCCAAGTTATCAATTTGCAGGACAGTCAAATGAAATGGCGGCGCATCGGTGGCCATTCGAGTAGCGCAAGGTAATTTTGAAGTAGTACTGGAAATTTGAAAATGTGTGCGAAGTTCAAAGTCAGTGGCGATATGAATTTCCAACGGAACCTCAACCACGAATAATAATTGCACGTATTCGTGACAAATTTGTAGCTGAAACTTTAGAGTTGCAGAATTTGTCATGGAAATCGTGGTCTCTTGCCCCCAACCACTTAAATCCAGTTCATAACTTCACACTCTGTTTCTCCAAAGCAATAA
>NW_019721003.1:95978-154552 GCF_002891405.2 Cryptotermes secundus | reverse complement strand
GAAATAATTCACTTTAAGATATTTCGTGACGTGAGGCACGACCTCGAGTGAACCACTATTTTCCTATTGGTTAGTTCTTATCTTGGCATTGGAATGTTTCCAACAGCTACTTGCAAACTTAACGTTAAATACGATGGTAACAATCGGATAAGATTCCAAATAAGTTCAACCGTGAAGTTAGGGGCATTACATTGCTCTTATTTTTGCTTTCTAATAACCACCCTACGTGGCATCTTGATAGATCGTGAGTTTTCTAAACCAGATAACATATATTCACATCTAGAACTACAGCCATATAAGGTGAAACTCGCTTAGGGGAGACAAGACTGAACTAAGGAATAATTTCAATACACTACGTTGCGTTTCAAGATATGTTTCTTTTTTCACATCTTGGAAACAGAAGATATAGTTTTAGATAAATAAGCCGCTGTAGTTAATAACGGGTCTAACGATTCTCTGTGCTTTGATGAATTTCTTGCTTAGCGTCATTAGTTCGACTCTTAGCCACATAATGATCGTTTATATTCTAATGGTAATTTTCAGTAGAAAACATTTTGGCAACCCCTGTTTGCTGATTTATTTATGCGAATATAAGTACGAAATATGTCATTTTGTTTACTAATTTTATGTCTTCTGTAGGTTCCGCGCGCAAATAATTTCAAGAGTATGGACATAATTTTCGGTATAACAGGAAATTTCTCGCTCACAGTGGAGCTCGTCAGTTCATAATGACGGTCAAAATAAATCCATACCTTGAGCTAGTAGAATCAAGCTTACCCCTTACGCCCTAGACTAGTGTTTCTGAGCCCTTTCTGATAGACATGTCCCCCAGTCTCAGCACAGGACCTCAAGAATCCACTTCGAAAGATGAAGCTTTTCTAAATTAATAGCATGATAATGCTCGTTTTGAAAAAAGAATAGTTCATGGAGAAAAAAACTTACGCAACAAAAGAAAATTGTGACACATGCCAAAATATACCAAAAACTTATTACTGAGAACAATCATGCCACTGTATAAGAAGCAACCAATATTTCAGTAGCGAACGATGTTTTCGAGGCAGACACAAATATTTCATGATCGTCTTTCAGTTTGTCTGTCGTTTTGGATTTGTACAGATGGGTTTTTTACAAACAAGGCTAGAACTTAATATACTCTTGGGGTGGGAATAAGATGTGCGTCACCAAGTCTTCACCAGTATCAATCCAGCTTTACTGGTTCAAAATCAAAACGAATTTGTGCAAATCATCAAGGACCTAGTATTTGGCAGGTCACTATCACTTATTTTTCAATAAAAAAAAACAGTAAAAGGAATTTTTTCAAACTGTATCTACCGAGCGAATCAGAATAATTCTTACCGAAGCGATTCTCCGATCTTCGAGTGCGCAACAAAATTCTCATCAACGTTTGGTTCCACTGGGTGTACTGAATCTGAAGTCATTTCATCAAAGGTTAGAAAAGTTTTTACATATCAGTCTTCTTTGTCAGAGAGATAACTTCTGTGGAAAGTACTTACTTTTATTTGACCTCGAAAGCAATCACTTCTATATGCTGCAGTGAACATATCCTCAAGGCGTGCCAAAGAAATTAGAAGATTCAGATCTATGGAAAACTGAAGCAGAACTGATCCCTTTTCACGCAAAGACATCTCAATTAAATATCCAAGTTCAAAAACCGTAACCACATATTTTCCTCTTGGTAACCAGAGTACTTCTGTGCCAAGCAGAAGAGTCGTGTGTTCAGACCCAATCTCCACGCGCAGCGCTGAAATAAGTGAAGATTCAACGCCCTTACTCGAATCGAATGGACAGGCGTACAACAACTAACACGTTTTACAAATAGAAGGATGTTCAATGCCAGAGCACGCTGGCGAAGAATGCGATGACTGGAGATCACATTTTGATTCATCTTTTGACGTGAACCGTGAATCCTGACTTTTATCCAATATGACAGACACTCTGTCAGTACACATAGCTTCCAGAAGGTCGCATGAAAGGAACACAGGAGCTCGTCATCCACGGCCATAATGTCTGCTGCTTTCTATGATTTTTCATAGATTCGCAACAGATGAATTATTCGATTTTATTCTCATGCAAATACCCAGCAGAAACGAGTTCAGCATATTTGAGACATCAGCTGATTCATGCAACTAAAAACCACTTTTTTTGGACTTTTCTCTAATTTCTCCAACACTTGTCTGTAAAAATTTTCTGACGTGTCACTGATTTCAATATTAATCACTAAATTGAATCGTCTGATAATGGTATAGGTGCTTTTTCCAGTTTTTCATCTTTTCCGAACATCGTGTCTGTCATGTCCATGGAACATGATTGCATCGCGGTTTCTGCTGCTGCTTTTTATTTCCTGATTCTTAATGCCATGCAGTAAATTGCCTCCAGGCCTAGCCTCGTCTGGAGAACAAGCCCATTGTTGGAATGTATGCCCATTTATTTCAAACTGTGCTCGTTTGATTTTAAATAGAACTTCTGAGCCTTCAGCATTCTGAGCATGAACAGTGTGCAGGTGTTCTTTAAGTCTGGATGATTTCATATATATACACGTATTTTGGTAAGTAACTTTTGGAAAGGAAGGACTTGGCTTTTTCGAACTACTGTAAGATGACGCATGAGAACCGGAATAGCAGAGCCAGAAATGACGTCCATTGCTAGACAACAGATCGGTAAACAGGTTCCGCGGAAATTAACACACGCGCATCAACACATATGATATATGAAAACAGTGCAACATTACGCGCCGATCACAGTGGTCGCGCGGTCTAAGGCACGAACTGTCTTTGCCCGCTCAAACACTGGGATCATGGGTTCGAATCCCACTCGATACATGGATGAATGTGTGCAATTATTCTGTGTTTATGTTATTCTGCGGCCTTGCGACGGACTGATATCCCCTCCAAGGAGCCCTGCCGACTGTGTATAGATTAAGAAACTGAAGAAATAGTCAAGGCCCAAAAAGGACTGCAAAGCCATAGACAGGCAGACAGATAGTACGTAAACTATAATAAAATATTCCGACTTCACCCTATGGTAGCGGCTAGTTCTGAAGCAAGCAGATATTTCCGCAACGTGCCTGCTAGCAGCCGCTGTTCAGCGCCTTTCAGCGCACAAGAATGACGGGTATAAAATATTGCTACAAATATCAGATTTGTAGTCATCAGAGACTAGCACTTCAAGTCATTATGAAGTCTTCTTTATATTTCGTCTTCAATCACGCTGGAACATTGGAAATAGAATTTCTTCTGGACTCAGTCCTCCAGCTTGCATTTAAAGCCAATAAGCAGAGAGGATTACAATTGAAGCATATAAAATTTCCTACATACCGATAAGGAAGTAACAGCAAATAACCCAATATCTACTCGTAGAATTGCAAAATGCTGTAGATCAGATAATTTTATAGGACCAGATGAATACGGAACGTCCCCATATAATCTTAAACTGGACGGAACTGCAACTCCATAACTTCCTACTCAGTGCGGGTGTCCAAATGGGAGAACTTTTAGAAGCTTGGCTGACTGATTAGATGAGCGGCCCGAGTTCGATCCCGGGCCTGGTCAAGTGAGATTTGTGGTGGACAAAGTGGCGCTGGGGCAGGTTTTCTCCGCGTACTTCGGTTTCCCCTGCCAATTTTCATTCCACCAATTGCTCCATAATCACCCTCACCTGTCATCTGGGGCTGGTACAATAGGCCAGAAGTGGCCACAGTACAAGGGACTTAGTCCCACCCCACTAGCATTAAAAAGAAAAGGTAAAGTGGAACACAGAGAGTATTCGCAGAACACAAATCTCTTTCTAACGCTTCGCATGAACCTAAAATTCAGGATCGGAACAGAATAAAGTTTTCCAGCGCCCATTTAAGAACGCTGCGTAATTCCGACTTTAATTTTGAATTCATGTAATGTTACACGGTGTCAATGAAGTTTGTGCGAATTATGTATGAACGCGTACAATGTAACTGAACTCATAACTTAGCGCTGAAGTGCATGTTTTGTGCGAAAACTGCGATTTTTTTTTTCACTAACGCAAATTATTTTGTCCTGTTGCTTGCAAGCTACACAGTGCGAGAGAATGAACCGCTGCCAGTGACAACAAATTGGACACTATAATTTGGGGCCACTAACCCCACGAGCGATTTTACGCGCTATTGGAGTTTTTTGTAGTGTCGGATAAGATCTCAAAATTAATTTTGAAAATAAGGAACGCAAATAGAAAGACGACTAGAATAAAATATATATAAAATAAAAGACTCAAACCCGGCACCGAGAGCCAGAGAGCAGACGCACGTGTAGAATTGAGTCCCTATTTATGCTAATGCCAAAACGCTTTTGCGCGCTCAACTTTTGCATTGCCACCAGATCAAGATTTCTTTCGCCCTTTCTCCTTTATTTCCTTTATTTTGCGAGTATATGCAGAAGGCTGCCATGTTCCATCAGAAACTGCTTCATGCTGTCTCCTTTCCATCTATCCTTGTCAGTGTACTATGGAATGCCGCCATAGAACCCCTCCTTCAACATTCTGAAAAGATCATTGTATGCATAACCCAAATGTTAGAATATTGCAGTGAAGGGATGTGTAAACACTGCATGTAGCTCTAGTATACATATGTTGCGTGCAGAGGGGATATATTGTGTCTGTTGTGTGCAGCTCTTAGCTATGCAATTCATGTGGTAAGGGGCACTCTTTGGGATTAAGGGAAGGTAGCCTTTCTCCGAAGTCCCTGAACTAAGCATGCAAATTTAAATACATATAAACTGCCTACAACGGCATCCAAATGGGAGTCTCCAATTTTCCAGAAGTACTTTCTTCTACAGCCCAAGTTAAGAATCTATGCACAGCGTAACAGGCATAACTCTGGGGCTTTCATTTCTGTCAGATCAAAATCTTGGTAATAAATGCCACTTTGTCCGCCATAAATCCCACTTTTCCAGACCCGGGATTAAGGCCTCTTACTTCAGTTGTACAGATATACAGGCCGTATAGTTATATAGTTTGCCGTATTTTACAGGATGGTTTCTGGATATAGAAATAAGTAAAGGGGTTTCTATAATTACGTACCCTGATAACCTTCTTTAAAGAGTTACAGCTCTTCTATTTTCAATTTCCATGGTCACGCTTTAAATATTTCATAAGTTTAGCGAGTTTTGCATAAGAAGGAAACTAACAAAGAATTATTAGTAAGCTGTTTAGCTTTACTTTCTTACACGAGATGTTCGAAATTGCCTACACGATCGAGGACATAAAATTCAGATCTGCGTGGAAAAGAAATTAACGAGCGTTCAAAAATTGGGTCTGCGTTTTTTACTTACTTGCAAATTGTTGACTTCAACGCCGCGGTTCCACTCAACTATCGACTCTAATGGCATGAACCTTTCAAGCATCCTCACAGAAACCAAGCGAGATGAACTTCATGTCCGGCACCAATTCGGCGTTCAGAACAATTTTCGGGCAGCCATTGACGCATTTCACGACCGTAATGTGGTGCAGCGCAATCGTTTTAAAACCACACATGAAGATCGTCTTTCAGTAGTCAGCTTATGTGTGTGATTGGAGAAAATTAAAGTAACTACAGCCACTAACCAGTTTCGGTGAAATGTGAGAGCCTCTGAGGCAGTCATCTAAAATTCCAGCACGCATGTGATTGGAAATCTGCTGTTGCTGATGGTTGAGATCGAATCTGACTAGGATTTATACTTGAGCACAAATTTTCGTTGTGAATACTGTTGAACCCAGTCCTAGTGAAGCAGGATATATCGGTGAATGTAGCCTATGCCCTAAACGCAGTGGCACCGGCCGACTCACACACTCGCCTTGAGAGTGCGTTGTGTGGTGCTAACCCTTACACAGACTGAATGCGATAGTGATACAATTGTTGCCCTTGTAATGTAGGGTGTACAGAAGCATGTTTGGTATCTCTCTGTGGTCTAGTAGTCAGAGTTCCTGGCTACAGATCAGAGGTCCCGGGTTCGATTCCCGACGCTACCAGATTCTCTGAGAAATAGTGGATCTGGAATGGGGTCCACTCAGCCTCGAGAGGATAACTGAGGAGCTATTTCAAGGAAATAGCGGCGCCGGTCTAGAAAAACAAGATCAACAGCCTTGGGGATCCGTTGCGCTGACCACGCGACACCTTCTATCCGCTAAAGTTGACACTAACTTCGCCGACAAGCGACGGTCGCTCAGTCGGTATAATTCGCTTGCGGACTACAGGCCCAGGAGTTTAAGAGCTGCTTTACATCTGTTACTATTGGTAGGCGCTCTTCAACGATCTCATGGATCTCATCTTTAAGCATACCTCACATAAAGAATATGGACGGCCGCCTTTCCCTCGCATTCCGTGAAATGTTCTCGTCTCGCGGAGACGCCTAGCAATAGAACTGAAATATAAATATTATATTTATGGACATTATCCATCGTCCTGTTTTTATTTCAAAACATAACGTTTCGGAGACTGGATTCTGTCTCCGTTTTCAGGTAAAACTTACTCAGTTGGGTCCAATCGATAGAGCTAGTCCCTATCTCCGGACATCTGTACAAGCACCAAGATGGAGTATACAAGCCCAGCACAGCACACACCATCTGCGAGAGCTAAGACAAAACATCAAAATATTAAAACTCTGCACGTATGAGCCTCGCACCAGAGAACTAACAAGATAGAAATCATCACTGCAGAGACGAACTTCTCAGTATGGTACCAATACAAGAAAATCAAATATTTCCACTCAGTCTACACGGGACGCAGTTGTAATATTTTACTTATGCTATGAAACCGGGAGTCCAGATGGGAGAGACGTCCAAGCTGGGTTGACTGATCGGACTGTCTAACAGAGACATGTGGGCGCATTCCTGCGCTACTGAGAGCTTCGCAAAATGAAACACAAACAAAACAGGCAATAAAAAGAATCGTGTACATTTTTACCTTATGGTCGTTACGGAGTAGTGGCCTTTCTTCCCACAGGAAGCAGAGGAACAGCCAGTCTCGGGAAGGCCATATGTTTTCTATTACTCAAGCTACAGGTCGCAAAGAAAATATTTCTAGCTTAAGTCCTGGGTTTACCGGATTTAGTTTCCAGGAAGTAAAGTACTTTCATATCAACAAGCTCGGAACCAGGTGTACCAGAGTAAGCTATGAGCAGTATGCAGTCCGGCTGTCGAGCGAGCCGTGAGGTCACCTGCGAGCAAGGTTATCTGCAGTCCGACCTAGCGACTGACTCATCCACCATGAAGCAATCTACGGCTGGTCTGTGGTCACTCGATAAGGGGGGGGGGACACAACCAAAGCAGCTGCTCCATGCGAACGGGTCGGGCCTTTTAGGCTGGGGGCACACGGGCGCACATAATGCGTCCGTTGTAACGAACGTCGTGACGTCCGTTGTAGAAATAAACAAGAGAGGAGAATGCTATGCTTTCTTCTGGCTCCATTGCAGACAAAAAACTACGCACCGCATTCTGCAACTGTGTGGTGTCCTCAGCAACGTCCGTCATAAAGTACGTTCGTTACAACGGACGTACTTCGTGGGCTCGTGTGACCACACATCGGAAACGGTAACGATTTCAAAACTAAATTTTACTTGGCAAAAAATTCTGGAAGTCATTTTCCTTAAAAAGACTGGAAGACTAAAATGAAGCTAACAGGGACTGAAAATAGCTAGAAAATTAAGAGATAAATTTCTGTGCATAACTTCCTTCAGCGTTGACTGGGGCGTGAAATTTTCTGTAGAAAACTACAAAATTTCGCACAGTTAGCGTGTTCGTAACGGACCAGGCGGTAGCGTAGTTGGTTCAGGCACTAAGCTACAAGCCGAAAGGTCTCGGGTGTGATTCACGATGATATCATTGGATTTTTCAAGTGACCTAATCATTGCAGATACAATGTGGTCCTGTGATAGACTCAGCCTCTAACAANATATCTCTTAACAGTGGATTGCTCATAGAATTTCTAGGAAGGCAGGTGATCGCTTACTTGTCCCAAGAATTTGCTGCCCTTCGTGAATTCCTTGATTAACCTTCTCATATGATTCCTTCACTGGACCCTACCAAGAGCCAACTGAATCCATCCGAACACATGCTGTTTCTTTCAGATCTATTGTGTTATCCTCCCATGTATGGCTAGATCTTCCTGATTTTAAAACTGAAATTTTAATACAATCTTACTCAATGTTCCGCAGTTGTAACGTCTTTCTGATGCCAATGAACGAAGGAAACGTTTGGCTGTTAGGCAAACAGAAAATGAAAGTCGTGTTACTTCCCACTATTCGTGCTCTTCGTTTTGACAGTATACAGTGAAATCAGTTGGACCGATTATGTGAGAAATGAAGAAGTGTTAATTAGAGTCAGTGAGCAGAGGAATATCCTACACGAAATAAGAAAACGGAAGGCTAATTGGTTTGGTCATGTTTTACGCAGAAACTGCTTTCTAAAAGAAGTTATCGAAGGAAAGATAGAGGGGCGGATAGAAGTGACAAGAAGACGAGGAAGAAGACGTAAGAAGATGCTGGATGACCTTGGGAACAGAAGAGGATACTGTCATTTGAAGGAGAAAGCTCTAGATCGCATTAAGTGGAGGAATTGTTTTGGAAGAGACTGTGGACCTGTCGTCTTGACAGATTACTGATGATGATGATGACAGTGAAACTTCCCCAAGAAAACTAGTAACCGTTCCACCCACAAGTTGTCTTTGTAGAGGTTGTCTCCGAATAGGACATGAACAGATGACAGTGTGGATGGTGTAGCACAGTAAACACTATATTGTGACGTGTTTCTATGTAACTGCAGGCAAACACTTTCTCCTATTCTTGCATGACAACAATACGGAGTCCATTGTTATAACAATACGCGTCGAGACTGGTTGTTAGGCAATCGTATAATATACGAGTCTCTGCAATAACGGAAGAGTTTTTCTATGTGGTTCGTGCCGCGTCTATATAACGATGGTCCACATGGGCTGAGCCATGGATGGATGGACGGATGATTACATATTCCACTGTTTCGATGTTCTGCTGTGGGCTGTCCAGCTACACCAACAGTAGCTTAGAACAGCGGTGCGATAGGTGAATGATGAATTGGAAAGAAGCGGTCTTGTCTAATCGTTATAGAGGAAAGTAGGCTAATGTGAATTGTTATCAGTTAATTATAACTATCTCTAGACTTTTATTTAAGATAAACGAAAAATATTAAAGAATATACTGTTTTACGGTGTTACTACCAGAATTTCATTTCATATATGAATTCACACGATACTACAAAAAGTATACAAACATGTCGGTTTCTATTGACGCAAATAGTGTCCAAATGCGTATAGGATATTGGTGGGAAAACCAGAAGGAAAGAGACCACAGGGAAGACCAAGGCGTAGGTGGGTGGACATATATTAGAATGGATCTTAGAGAGATAGGATGGGATGGATTGAATAGATCTGGCTCAGCATAGGGACCAGTGGAGGGCTATTGTGAACACGGTAATGAACCTTCGGGTTCCATAAAATGCTGGGAAATTCTTGAGTAGCTACAAAATTGGCGGTCCCTCCAGAAGGGCTCAGCTCCATGAGTAAGTAAGTAAGTTAGGATAGAAATGTTAAGACTAGTACTACATACGAATTACAGCATATTTCAGAGTTAAATATTACATATACTCATAATCTGTTGAATCAGTTGACATTTAAAAAAACTCGCACTTGCAGTGAGCACATATTTCTTTTACAGTCGAACAGCCAGCGTCAACTCCGCAGTTTTTATGAGTCCAGCAATAGCATTTCATGCCTTGCGCCCTTTTCTCCCATGTTTCACGTCTGATTCAGGGCCAAGACACAAGAGGCACTCCGCCTTCTATTTCGTACTTATTAATAGTACAGGCATTGGAAACGTTAGGTATGACGTCACGCTCTCACTCGCTTGAGGATTCTTCTGCTTCCTGTACACAAACAGCTCTTCTCTCGTGGTCTATTTCCTGCGGAGGAGGTTCTCTTCCCTTTGCTTTACTGCAATAGTTTTCTGCAGGTAGAAGCAGTAATTCAACCGGTCACGGTAGCCGAGCGGTCTAAGGCATGCACTGTCTTCGCTCGTTTGGAAACCGGGATCGTGGGTTCGAATCCCACTCAGGGCATGGATGTTTAGTTTGTGTGTGTGAGTTTTTCTGTGTTTGTGTACAGGTAGAGGCCTTGCGACGAGCTGATCACCCGCCCAAGGAGTCCTACCGAATGTGTAAGATGTAGAAAACCCGAAGTGAACGGAGAAGTTCTTGGAGGGAGGCCTAGGCCCAATGGGGCTATAGTGCCAAGAAAAAAAAGAAGCAGTAATTAAATGAACAGAACTAGATCTTGTTAGTCTAAATTGACCTGTCTGATCAGGGTATTTTATCGTTACTTGTGGAATTTTCATTATATACTTTGGACTAACATATTGTCCAGCACTGCCAACGTTGAAAAAATCGTGTGGTGTTCCAGGTTCTGAATTCTCGCTTACTGTTTCCTAGCACCGTTGTTTTGCTACTGGTCCTTTCCGCGAATTGTGAATTCGTGTTCCCTGAATGTGGGTCGGTTACAGGGAATGAGTCCTGTTTCTCTAAATCGGTTGACAGAAGTTGCGTTTGTGCTGTCCTTGTGTATACTGTCCCGAAGAGCTTGCAGACTACGAAGGAAGAAAAACACGGTTTAGCCATGTTTCAGTTTCTTGAAGGACTTCATGAAACCCATGACAACTTTTCTACCGTCTGCAATAATGATCATGAAACTGAAACAAGAGGCTAGTGCCCACAGGGGCTGTAAAGCCAGTGAAAGAAATATATTAATTTATTATCCCCTGTTGCACACTGTTTCGGAAATGACGAGGCACAGAATAAATCTTTAACTTTACTGGTCACTGTGTTGTAAAGATATGTTTCGAATGAAATAGCCAGCAAGAAAGCAGTTTTTGCAGATCGAACAGAATGAAACAGATCTGTCTGTGGATTAACTCAGTCCTCTCGTAGGTAGAATATTATTATAATCAAAACCGTAACAAATAAAACAGTTTAGTTGAAACTGCGGAGATGCCCTCAAATTGTGCATCAAGAAGAAATCGCTGTGCGCTGAACTTCGATAGGCGTCATAATGTGTCCATATTAGTGCAGTAAACTTTATTTTATGTGAGTGAAGTATGAAAGCAGGTTAAAAGTAAATATTGTGCAGAGACATATGCTATTATTCAGTGTCTGTAAATTGCCATCTTAAAAAGATACCAGACATGTCACGTGGCTACTGGCGGTCGTTTCAACACCCACTCGAAACAATTTATATTTCCAGTGCAAATACATTTATACGTTCAAGTTTCCATTAAGTGTTAAAATAAGTTGCTGATATACTGATGTTTTTTAACACCGGCACTGAGTAAGAGAGTCATAAACTTACCACATTCCTTTCTCGTTTTATACGCTACTAAGGAGGTTATGTTTACGTTATGTTCTAATTTAAGCTCTCTACAGATTCGAGTCTTATGTTGTGTTTAGTACGTACACAATATTTAAGGTCAGGAGATCGGTTACTTTGGTCAGACATGAATGAATACCGTGGATAAATGTGTAAAATGAATACACAATATTTGAGTCTGTGTTATATGTCTGTCCGTCCATGTATCTCTGACGTTCTCCAAACCCGTGTTGCAACAATTGCAATTTGAGAAAATGCGATATTGGGTGTGGGTCTGTATAAAAGATTGGAGTCGATGTAAGTGTGGTGTATATCGGCAAATATATTGTTACGTTTTCTATTTCTATTTCATCAAAACTAGTGTAACTAATTCGTAACAACAAAATATGGTTTTCAGTAGGTTTTATAACTTCAATGTAATTTCTTTTTCCGTTATTGAAGCATAAATAAAGATGTGGAACAAAATATATTTTATTATTTCATTCTTTACTTTATCTTTAATTTCATTAACTTCTCAACAATATATTTTAATGGCAAAAAATTAATATCGGACCATATGTTATGCAAAACAGAAAAATAACGCCTTCAGGACACAGAATTCAGAATATAGTAGAGACCGGAATTCATTTTCCGAATGCCATCTGCTCTCCAGGCAAACAATGCTTGAGGGTGTCACATTCCATTTTCTTGATTGATTTGATAGGCTACAAAGGTTATCAAACTGTTTCTTCATGCGTCAACTATAGAGCACACTGGAGAACACGCTTGCGCATTAAGGATATAGATATGACATGATATCTGTCAGACTTTTAAATTGCCACTATCTGTGAGAAAATTTCAATGCTAAAACAATTTATGCCATCGTGCTTTAGCTATCTTGTAGTTGTACAAGAACATTTATTTGCACTACACATTTCTGACATATAATAAATTATATATAAACACATTAACGATATCAGTATGAATATATACAAATATTACTGAACAGTGACAGCTGCTTCATTATAATTTCCTTTCGATAATGGTACTCATAAACAACAATCTATATTCTCGCGTATGTAACGGTTTCAGAGTTCACGGGCCTGGACAGTTCGATTCGCTTTCGAAACTGGGGTCTAGAATTCAGGTCAAGTTCTTAATTTTGAGAAAATTTTTGACAACAGGAATTAGTGAATATAGAGAAGTGACTGTTCTAGCAACCAATTCCGCGCCCACAGAACCTGCAAATCTAAGAGAGTGCCGATGAATTAAACAAGGATTTCCGTAAGAACTCATGACGCCTAGTACACCTCTGCACAGACTTCCAGTAGTACAGATATCATCATCATCATCATCACTGATATCGAATTATCCCTAAGAATAACCAGTTATTTATGGAATGAGATTCATCTGTCTCAACCCTTTCCTTCCGTTCTGGCAGGTCTTGTTGTTAGAAAACGATAGAAAACATCAAACGGATTGGGAGATACAATATGCATTAGCGACGTATTTTAGTATTTACAAGATTTACTGCCACACAACCCCACAGCAATACATAGGAAACTGTATGATCTACCTAGCCTTTTGTTTTAAAACCAGAATTTCGCGTAAGAATAATCCAGTGTTTGTCTTTTCAGACAAGAAATTAAGAGTGTCCCATTTTGGTTTACGTTGTTTTGAAGTTATTAATGATTCATATAGAATATTAATCTCACAGGCCTGTATATGCAATTATGAACATAAAGTAAACATTTGTATATGTGAATGATATACAAGGAATAAACTATATTTTTATTGTAATTTTGCTTATCTTAACAAGAACCGGAAAAGGGACGATTCTTGGGCTGTGTATACTCTTGTTCCGGTAACAATCCTGGGCTTTAAGGATGGGAAATCAGAACAGATAGGAAACAAATTTCAAATATTCTACAATGATTTTTAAAATGTATTTGGTCATATATTCTAACGAATAAAAACAATTATTAAAGTAAGAATTGTAAATAATTGTAAGAAGATTATGTTAATGAATCATATGCTATGAATAAGCAAGCCCGAAAACACATTAATAACATTAAGCAAAATATTACAGAGATACGCCCTAAGAATCACAGTTTGTTAAACGACACATTGACGAAAAGGGAAGATATTAAGAAACCTGAAGATGGAACTGGGGTCCAGAGTCGGTTTTGTCATGATGACTTGAGGTACGTATCCCTGTACAGCGGGGAATCGAACCCCCTATACTGCCTCCTTGCCGACTGAGCTCGCCCGGCTGTATAGTTCAATATGATCCTAAATAAGGGCTGGGTATTTGAGTGTAATATGTAGGCAGGAAACGTCATCCGACTTGGTATCGCTCAAGAGACAAGCAGCCCTACTTACGGCGTTCTTGAGCTTGAATCCACAGCCTGCTTCTTCCGTGATATTCAGTGACCGGGGAATCCCAACTGGTACCTGCCCCTATGAATTGTGGGAAGTGACATTCAGCCAATACGTGGCTGCGTTCCAAATCGAAATATGGTATGTTCTTACTCCCTCTATAACCTGTTCCAAAAACATTATTGGTTTCCATAGTTATGTAGGTCCCGAATTTTCGACCTAGTTACTCATTTTCATCCTTCCTTATTAAGAAAGAGTACCATTTTGTGCGCCGTCCTTCTGTATGTCTACATATCTGCATGCGTGTGTGTATCAGTATGTTTGTATGGGCATATATGGATGTGCGCCTCGTTAAATCCTGCACGGTAAGGCGGACTTCCCGAGTTTATCATCCTACATTGGTGCCCGGTGAACCGGATCATCTCCAAAAAGAGAAGCCATTCAGATCAGCTCAAAACAAAATGTTGATTTCCTCGAGAACGGTTGTAACAATTCTGACTACATTTCACCGATCTGCGGAGACAGCGTCCCTAAACAAAAGCGCATGTGTGTGTCTTCAGGAATACAGTAGTGTGTGTGTGTGTGTGTGTGTGTGTGTGTGTGTGTGTGTGTGTGAGGGGACCAAACGCGAAATATCAGTTGTCTCGAAACCGGTTTTACGAGTCATGTGGATTTCACCGATACTCGATATTCAGTAACCAACAATGGTTAACTGAGCAACAATTGTCTTCGTTTATAAGTCAAGGTCAATCATGCATTAGAAAGAATATACAATGTCTTTTTGAGTGATTTTTAATCTTTCTTGAACTATGAAGAGCATTATATTCTGGGACATAGCGCCGTATAGTCCCTTGAAAGTCCTCCGAAACGTCGGTTGACTTTCACCGGACTACACGGCGTTGCATGCCGGAATATAATACTCTTCATAATGATCATTGTGAGAACATTAATTCCTTCAAAAACCATTACTACATTTCGTATATTATTCTGATAATTTCATCGTTCTCTGTGTTTACCAAAATAAACGGCGTCACATCCCCAAAGATATCACACTCAATACTCACTACAGTGAGAAATGGAGTTTCTTTTGGCGACTTATTTTACGTGTTGAATTTTACATAATTGTTAACACAATGAGGAATATTACTTCTTGGGAAGCTGACGGTCTCGCAGCCGGAGCCCGAAGGTACATTACATGTTCACACCTTCCACGTTACTCCAGGCTGAGAGACCTGCATTCAGCCCATACCATCTCTTCCACTTTGACACAATCCTCCTGCCTACATTATTGAGTCTCTTCCCTTCAGGTTTCCTGAATAAAACTGTGTGCTCTTTCCTCGTCTCTCCATGCGTACTAAACATTGCGCCCATATCACAATTCTTAATTTTACTATTTTAATATATATAGTCTTTTAAAAAATTTCGGAATTATATATTCCTTTTTTGTATATGCCTGTAACTGAGTGAGCCTTATCGCCTTCCAAGTCCTCTCTTCCTGCATTGATTCACAGCTCCCAACATTATTGCCACTTCTGGAATGAGTCCTGGTACGCCTTTTCGTCATCGCGCTTAGCTCTGCCTGCTAATTTCTTGTAATCTCTTGAATCGTCTGAAAGTCTAGTCCTTTCAAAGTGGATTTCAGTTTGGGAAACAAGAAAAAGTCTGCCGGAGGCAGGTCAGGTGATAAGGGTGGCTGAAGAAACACAGTTGTGTTCGTGTTGGCCAGAAAGTCACGAATCAGTATCGATGCATGAGCTGGCACATTGTCATGATGGAGGAACCAAGAGTTCTTTCTCCACAGCTGAGGTCTCTTTCTCCTGACATTTTCTATTGGACGTTTCAGAACCTCGAGATAATACCAGAGATTTACTGTTTGCCCTTAGCGTAAGAATTCATCATGCACAACACCCTCGATGTCAAAAAACAGTCTATGACTTTCACATTTTACCTGACCCACCGCAACTTTTTCGGTCTCGGTGAATTTCTTCCAGCACACTGTGAAGAATCTGTAGTCTAGAGGTCAGAATCCCTGGCTAAAGATCCAGAAGTCCGGGGTTCGAATCCTTGCTCTACCAGATTTTCTATGAATTAGTGGATCTGTATCGGGGTGCACTCATCCTCGAGAGGATAACTGAGGAGCTATTTCAAGGAAATAGCGGCTCTGGTCAAGAAACCCGAGATTAACGGCCGTGGTAATCCGTTGTGCTGACCACGCGACACCCTCTATCCGCAAAAGTTGGCACTAACTTCGCCGACAAGCGGTGGTCCCTCGATCGGTATAGTTCGCTTGTGGACTAAAGGCCATCGAGTTTGTTTTGTTTGTTTGTGAAGACTGCATTTTCTTTTCCACATCGTATCCACAAACCCTTGTTTCATCGCTGGTTATAATCCTTTTCAGAAAGTTTTCATCCTCGCTAGCGCGATTCAAAAGTTCCTGACAGTTGGCAACGCGACCATCTCTCTGATCCTGTGTCAGAATTTGTGGGACAAACTTTGAGACTACCCTCTAGTGTTGCAGTAAGAATGTCATGACATGATCCTATTGACATGTTGCACTCTTCTGCTATTTCCCACACTGACAAACGATTATTAGAACGCACAATTTCACGAACTTGCGTAATGTGAGCGTCGTCACATGACGTTGACAACCGTCCCAAATGCGGCTCATCATGTGTTGACTGTCGGATATCCTTAAATCACTTAAACCGCTCATAACAATGTGTATGGCTCATGCACTGATCATCACAAACGTTTTCTCTAGTTTGAAGCAAAATTGTTAATGTTAATACGCTGCTCATGAATATCAGCCTTCTCAAATACCACAAGATACACTCTACACGCACGTGAACATGTAGCTCTAGGGCGATTATTAATCGCTGCAGGAAGACGCGGAAGAAACTATGATAATTAGGAAGCACGCTATTAGGCAGTAAAACCTACCCGACATTGCTAAGATGTCGAGTTGTCGCGCTGTTTCAAGACTTCTGAAAACTTTTTAACAGACCGTGTATTGTTCATAATTTTTTCCATTACACATGAAAATATCCGGCAACTTATTTTCTTTTCCTGCTTCTATATTTTATAATCGCGAACGTTCCGAGACTCGATTATAACGTATGATCCAATTACATATTGTAACGTGTAAAGCTAGGAAACGGCGCGATAAACACCTTCTCGCTTAAGTTTTCGCAACAATAGGACGAATGTTCATAGCTCGTTGCTAGGCAATAGCCAGCGAGCCAGTGGACTGGCGAGATAGTTATCACGTGACTTATTTTCTGTGTGGTCTGCGCTACGTAATAACAGAACTGTATTTTCCGTACGTGATCCGTGCCGAGAACATATGACAGAACACAGGAATGAGAATTGACTTCACTTGAGTTCCGAAGTTCCCAGGGAAGAGCAGTGTGGCCAAAAGAAGATTTAAAAGACAGAGCGTGTGACGATACATATATTATTTTGATAGTAATCTTGGGAGTGTAAGAACTAATTGTAGGTACGACAAATGAAGTTCCAATAAACCGATTTACCGATCCACAGCCGCGTCTAAGTCACTGTAACACGTGACAGTATTGTAAGGTCATGTGTTTCAACTTGCTAATAATATTTTGATTTGTAGACTATTATTTATATCCTGAGATTTCAGGCAAGGTTTAAAGTATGGGTTCTACGAAAATACTTGTTTTGTATATGTATATCCGTGCAAAAGAAAAGAGTGGTAAAAAATTATTCCGTTCTTGCAGTTATTTGGCTTCGTTTTCTTCCTTCTTTATTCTCAGTGAAAGAACACTTTTACTCCTTTTTCTACGAACAATTCTGGTTAAACTCTACGTGACTTACGTATTGAGAGTCATTGTGGATTAAAATAATTACCAGATTTACCAGGTGATAAATGTTAATAGATAAACGAAATCCATTTTCCTAGTTTACAATGTTCAAAAACAAAATAAATTTGACGTGAAACAGAATTAAAATACAATTAAATTGCAGTGAGCCATTACTCACTTGAATTTCGGGCTTGGTCTCTTCCGAGCTTCCAATGGAATCTGCAAAGAAATTTGTAAAAATTACAAAACTGAAAATAAATATACTACATGACAAAATTACTTCTCAGTGTTCAAACATGCAAGTTCAAATGTAACAGGTGGAAGCACAAATATCACATTAAGATTACTAATTATCAATAATACTTTGGCTTAAAATGTAACACTTTCCAGCCAATATTATAATATAGGTGACAGAACTTCTGTTTTTGTTCGGAAAGTCCCGGGTTTCATTATCGCCTATAGCAAAACCTTCGTGGTTTTCCACAGTCAAATCCTACGATCAATTAAGAAACGCTGCAAACGTATCGTCGTACGTCGTATTTAGGATAGTTTTCCGACCCCATGGTCCGCCGAAATGTCGATGGTCATATAACGTCATATAGCCAAAAATATGAGTAAGGTGTACCCAAAATTAAATTTTCCCCTCATTTATAACTCTAAATATTCACAGCCATAGAAAGACTCACAATATTAGCATGGGCCACTTGTAAAGTCCTAAAAGACAGAAAATCGTCGCAAGAGCCAGAAGTACTCGTATATATTCTCAGTTTCAAACCATCTGGATATAGGAACAGGCATGATTCGCCAGGTCTCGGAGCTCGAAGATTACGAAGACAAAATTAAAGTTTCACCAATTGCCTATCTTAACTCTCAGTAGGAACCAGGGGAATATTTTGAAGGCAATTGAGAAGAAAATGTTAAAGAGGAAATATGAAGTGAAGAAGGCGGAGAAAAGAGGGAAGGAAAACATCACACGAACAGAAGCTTCCTTAATTTCACTGCAGTAACACAAATATCATGTAGCATGCATGGGAAGAGGGAACTTACAGTTTCAGTCGAAATATATGAAGGGGAGAAACCTCTTAGGAGACCCAGGTTTGGAAACCACAAAATAACAAACAAATAAACTCCTTGGCTTGAGTCCGCGAGCGAAATATACCGACCAAGCGACCGCCGCTTGTCGACGAAGTTAGTGCCAACTTTAGCGCATAGACGATGTCGCGTGGTCAGCGCAACGAGTCCTCACGGCCGTTAACTTCAGTGTTCTAGACCGGAGCCGTTATTTCCTTGAAATAGCTCCTCAGGCGTGGAAATCACAGACTCCTGATTATCTGAATTCATTATTTTGTCAGTGAAGAGTCTGTGTCAGGCAGATAGCTGAATATTTTTGAACTACATCGAAGTTCTTAACCGTATTTAGATAGGCGGACACACTTCTGAACATTGATCTGTTCTTCGTCAAGGAAGTGAACAAGGCGGATTAGCCAAAAAACGCGACTTTCCATGCGATAGAAGAGCGGGTTTCGATTTCCAACAGAAACAAAATTTCATATTCACTGAAACATCCAGTTAGGCTTCGGGGTATACAAATCATTTATACGATTTCTGCCGTTGGCATCAACTGTTTTATTTGCTTATTTATGGTCCAATAAAGACGCTGTTAGTGTCTCAGAAACACGAAGCGCAGAATGGTAGAAGGAGCAGTGAGTGATGTGATTTTTGAAAGAATGTTGAAAGGAGACGATCCCAACCTAATTTAAGATACTCTCACGTGTATTAGTGACTATAGACGGGGTTTTCATTGGTGAATAGATGTATTGACCACTTACAGGTCCTAACAACAAATAACTTTTAACAGTAGTGCTGATTTCCATATTACGAACCACTCCACACTAAGTTTTCTCACTCTATTTCCACTAGTCTTTCCTTAGCAACAGCTCTCCACAACGGCAATTCCTCTGCAGTGTCTTCACTAGACGTTTCCTGGTAACGAATCTTAGCAATTGTGCTTCTTCCGCTTCCTCTGCCCGCTGGTTAACACTCCACAGCTGAACGCTGCTGCTTCAGGGTCAGAGTTATTTTACGGCTGGCGGTTACCGCCAAACAGTTCATCTTGGCATCAGACCCCTTGAGACCCACGACCAGAGATTTTTTTTTTCTTGCGGTAATAGTCCTTATGTAACATCCTCCATGACGAGAAGATGGGTCTGTCTGTTATGAATACATTCGATCTTTCGTCAAGTGTATATTTCGCACATATAATATGTTATTGAAAACTCTTCCTTTTGCTTTACACACAAGTCATCTGTCGGTATAGGCTTTACAGAGCGGATCATGCCTAACCTACAGATCTTATGCTACAATGAAGACTTAGTCATTTGAACGGTCATAAGCTTGACCACCGCCAAGTTTAAGCCTCTTATATGTTCTCTGCCTGGTTTCACCTTGTCCTATACCGTGAACATATTCATTATCATGAGTTTCTATGACTTCTGCTTGTCGTCTGCACAATTTTGTTATATAGTCGTATACATAGCTTGTAGCTTCGACTGTCAAGATAACTCTTTGGCACGGACCGCACGGAAAACACTGTCTTCTGTTGTCGAGAATGCGTGTTTATTGGCTCGTTACCTAGTAATAAATATATGCTAACTATATAGACAACTCTTGCGACACTTGTTCTATTGTTGCGTGTGCGTATTTTGGGCGTTGCCTAGAAGTGGGTCTACATATCACAGTACCATTCAGGTGACTGCATATAGGGACTGATGTGAACCACGACAGAACTTGGTAAGCATGACAGTCTCCTAGATATCTGAGCCGGACACTTTGCGAACAAAAAGCAGGCGCGATAACCACTCCACTACAAGTTCCTTGGGCTCTATTTTCCACAGATAAATCAGCCGTAGCTTGATAGTGGCTACGTCCAGATGATGCAGATGCGTAAAATAGGTCCAAATTTACCTACGCAATCCCGTACTGTTGCGATATAGTTGAAACATGTGGTATTGTACGATCGTCAACACAACAAATGAACCAATATTAATGTATTAACATTCGTTTGTTAAGTGTACTTGTTGCATATTTCGATCCAGCTGGAATTTCGTCTGGAAATTTTCGTGACATGTACTACTCGTTGCTGAATTGTATTTCTAATGCTGATCCACATTAGTGATCATTAATAATACAAATTTCCCTAAGCCTTCTATGTTTTGTAATATTTCTTTAATATTAGCCATAACATGTAAAACGTTATAACTCAGTTAAAAAAAAATTCATTTTATTTTAGTATTTAACACGAGTCTGTGTTTTTGTATCATAGAGTTACCTTCTTATTTTTATTTCTTTGTGCACCTGAAAATAGACTACAGATATTCTAATATGGTTCAATTTTGAGTGATGTGTAGTCATGTAGTAAATGATTTCTCGTATGTAATTGATGTTATGTACAATTTTTTATTTTTGAAAGACAGTAGTAAAATTATTCTGTAATCGAAATGGATAATTTAGTGATATTTTATGTGTTCTGCTATTTGTTATTTCCTGAAATGTTTGTTTCTTTTACTTACATGCATGTTGTATCGCGTCCTGTATGGAAGTGCCACGCCTCCTTGCTGTTACGTAGCGGTTGTTCCCATTCTGAGGTTCTATTTGTGATAAATACTCTTTAATATCATGCTGGATGTGCTTCATAAATCATGTGGTGTTCACGGGAGGGAGGGGTTCTTATATTCTGAAGGGATTGTCTATTTATTACGAATTCCTTGTGTTTAATGTCTTATAATAATACTGTAATTGATTGATCAACGTTATGCCGGGCAACAACTCTGTAAACACGGTCAAACACGCAACTATAGAGGAAGCTGTGTTTTCTGAAGATGTGACCGACATGCCAATAGACTGGCTGGATAGCGATCACGTGATATGTGTTTACTGTAGGTCCATGTCCATTCCGCTGCTATATAACGAGGGCCGTGAGCTGTAAGTTCAGAGCGATTTGGAACTAGAAGTACAAAATAGTACAAGAAGTCATCCCGTGTAGACTTAACGTGCGATTAGAAAATTTTATGTATGTGTCATGTTTAGAGTGTGTAATACAACGAGACTGTAACAGTTCCTGTGTTATAAATACCCGAGGACTTGTGCAGATAGACTGAAGAGATTAGTGTGGACTGATTGTAAATTGCGTAAAGCAACAATAGTGTATTACTTAATTGTAGTTACGACCTGGAGGCGGTTAATAAATCCAATTACGAATCCAAGCCCCATCTTTAGTCACTGTGACACGTGACAATACTATACAGTAATACTCAACAAGATGCAAACAATAAAGACAGTTCAAACCGTTTCACGCTCTGCAATTACAATAAAGAATGAAAAATAGTACTAATTTACGTGCGCTGAATTTCAAGTATCGCTTGGCATGGTAAAATGGCTGTAATATGATTTTCTTTGACTGGCATGAACGGTTATTTGCGGAAGCAAGGATTCACGCAGAGATATATACACGCGGACAGAGCTAGGAATTAGTGGGTAAAACGTGAAGTTGTTCCTGTGCTTAACTAATTAAGCACTATGCCGTGAAGGAATATGGGAGTGAATGAATAGATCCACACCTTCTTGACCTCCGGGGAAAGAGGCCCCGGTACCTATTGGATAGGGGGTTTCGTGGTTCCCAGTGCAGGTCTAGACATGAAGGAGAGAAAATTCTTGATCCTACCGGGATTTGAGTTCCCACCCCTCGGTCGTCCAGTCCGTAGCCAGACAGTATATCAGGCTCGTATGAAATAGTCGGTACTGAGATTTAAATTTCTTACGGCCGTGAATTTTAAGATGACGGTCTTCTCAAAAACGGACGCCGTACAGTTTGACAAGGTATCAACGTTACGGAGAAACGTACTGTCTCCATCTTTAGGATGGATCATACAAGTATATATTAAAGATGGAGGTAAAAAATTCCAACGAAACTTAGGTATCTCTCTATCAATTCAGATGGTTTAACATTTCTGAAGACCACAATATTTGATTAACACTTGTCTGAGGGGAAGTGTTTCTTACAGCAAATTTTCAGAAGGAAAAAATTACTTGTAAATTAGCATACAAACTGAAAATGCTGCTTATTAATTAAAATAATTTCACTTCTCCATGAACTGCAGTGAAATTTGAAGGAAAAACACAAGCAAGCGTGTGTTTTGAAAGTGCAATGATGATGACTTTCAAGATGTATTAGGAATCGTACACAGAGACTAAGGAAAATCACGAAGAATCACTCAGGAAAGCCGAGAACGCGACTGAAATTCGAAGAGGTGATTTCCAAGTAAAAAAAAAAAAACAAATTTCGTGGCTTTAATCCGTAAGAGAACTATATCGACCGAGCGACCGACGCTTGTCGGCGAAGTTAGTGCCAACTTTAGCGGAAAGAGGGTGTGGCACGGTCAGCGTAATGAATCCCCACGACCTTTAATTTCGGTTCTTAGACCGGAGCCACTATTTCCTTGAAATAGGTCCTTAATTATCTTCACGGGGCTGAGTGGACCCCGTTCCAGACCAACGACTTCTAGAAATCAGCTGACTCTAACGTGTGAATGCTGTTTGATATAAAACATTAAATAGATCTTGATTATTTAATAAAACTGTTTTGAAACATTCATCTGAATCAAACACACTGAATAAAATATAACATTAAATATTCTTATAAATCTAAATTTATAAATAAATATCTTCTGAATTATTAATCTCCTATAGAAGAAATATACAGCAGAATCCGCAACGAATATATTTCCTCAGAATTCACCTCATTAACTTGAAGAAAAAGATATATTATTAATATTCGTCTGAATCTAACTTCAGTAATGAGATGTGATGTTAATTTAACTCAATCTAACGTCATGAATAAAATACAGGGTTACTACAAATGATTCATTCCATTTTAAAACATTATATTTTCCAAAGTACAATATTACACATACAAATTTTATAACTTCTTCCTTTGGGGTATGTTAAGGACCGTGTTTACATAGCTCCATTCCCAAGGACACTGGTAGAGCCCAGGGAACATATTAATGTTACTGTGGTGACCATTGACATGGGAGTGCTTCAAAATGTTTGGACCAAACTCGACTACCGTTTGGATGTCTATTTTGTGACCAACGGGGCATACATATAACATTTGTAATTTGATGAGTTTCCAGTTCTTTCTATATATAATCATATTTGTATGTGTTATATTTTATAAAATATAGTGTTTAGAAATGGAATGAATCATTTGTAGTAATCCTGTAAAATACGAAATATTCAAACCGAACATAATTTAGTGAACAAAAAACACAATACTAAATTATCTTTAAATTGTCCAGTTTATAACAAGACAAAACTACATGGACACTTCCACAAACAATTCTACTAAATGTTGTAATGACCCTAATTAAGTTTTTGCTTTCTTTGCTGCGGTTCGATGATTTCTATATGTCGATGACGGTAAGTATGTCCATGGTCGTGTTTGAGTAAACAAAATACGTGGGAATCACTAATTTATGTGGTATCTTTAGAGATAAAGGTAACTTTATGTGTAAATGAAAAATTTATTGTACACACACACTCGTAATAATTTACCGGCACAATTTCAAGTGCTAGACGTCTGACGTTTCTTAATTTGACCATCCTGAATCGTAAATAGCTTAAAGTCGGAACAGTTCCCTTATCTTCTATAACAGATGGTTACATTAAGTTATCATATAAACATAGAAATTCATTCGATTAATCTAATGCATTTATTTTTAAATCTTCNAGATATAGAAGAGAAACTCCCGTCAGAAGATTCTCACAATAAAATACTTTCGCTTTAAGAGTTCTCTTCTGGATAATTCAAAGAATTGTATGCTGAAGAGCTTCATAGTTTATAAACTTTAGCTAATGAGTGCAGGATGACTGAATCAATAAGGATTGCGGGGGGGGGGGGGATGGATATGAAGTACACATGCGGAAAGGTATTATACAGTAATAGTCAGAATGTCTCTAGCAAGGAGACGTCGATATTTATAGCAAGATAATATAGAAATTAATTTCGACACATGTGGTAAATGCTGGGACATAGTAGAACTGACTGACGGCAAGATTAATAGTTGGCTTCAGGGTACGCGAAATGAGAGCTCAAGTGCTTCGGTTACGGGAATTATCTTGGCTGATTGAGTAACTTTTAAGGAACAGTCTGCGCTATAAAGTTGCAGTCTATACCCCTCGATATGCCATCTCCCCTGAATGCGCCATAGCTCAGGTAATTAGTCGCCGGCTTCCCACAGCGGCGGCCAGCTTTAGAGCCCAGCTCTGGTGATGTGGGATTTATGGTGGACAAGGCCGCGTCATAGCTCAAGCGGTTAGTCGCTGGCTTCCGACCGCGGCGGCCCGGGTTCGATCACGGGTCTGGTCAAGTGGGATTTCACCAGTTGCTCCACAATCACCCTCACCTATCATCTGGGACTGGTATAATAGGCCAGAAGTGGCCGCATTACAAGGGAATTAGTCCCACTCCACTAGCAATAACAAATAAAAAATAATATGGTGGACAAAGTGGTACAGGGGCAGGTTTTCTCCGAGTACTTCGGTTTCCTCTGCCAATTCTTATTTCACCGACTGCTCCATGCTCATCATCTATCATTCGTGACTGATACAATAGGCCAGCTAGAGACCGACGTACCAAGTGGACTTAGTCTCACCTTGTTCCCTTGTCCCGAGGCAATCTCCCGAGACGCCTTCATCGCTTGACTTAGAAGAACGGAAACTAATCCATTAATTAGTTATCTTCTTTCTATGGGGCTATAAAGACTTATGTTATAATAAATTGGGGCACGCGGTAGCGTGGTTGGTTGAGTCACTATGCTACAAGCCAGAAGGTCGCAAAATCTAATCCCGATGAGGTCATTAGATATTTTCAATTTACCTAAATATATATATACAGTATGTTGACCTCCGTCTAAACTTCGTAACATGTGCCGATAAGGCCGCGCCATAGCTCAAGCGGTTAATCGCTGGCTTCCCACCGCGGCGGACCGTGTTCGATACCGGGTCTGGTCAAGTGAGATTTGTGGTGGACAAAGTGGCGCTGGGGCAGTTTTTCTTAGAGTACTTCGGTTTCCCTTGTCAATCTTTAATCCACCAAATTCCCCATCATCATAATCACCTGGGGTAGGCTACAATGGGCAAATCAGTGGCCACCGTGCCTAGGGGACCCACTTTGACTCCACCCCGAACTAAGCGAATTTAAAAAGAAAAATTCAACATCTGCCGTTCAACGTCGGCTCCGCCGTGGACTTTCTCCTGGTTTACTTAGCGACGCTGTCAGCATTTAGACTACATAATCTTGGATGCTGGGATCATGGGATGCCTGATGAACTGAAAAAAAATGATAGGGAAGCGGCCGTCATCTATTTCACGGTACCAACCCAGAGTTTGTCTGGACGAATGGAGCAAAATCACAGGAAACTTAGGTCAGATTAGCCGGAGTATCGGGAAAATTTGAACCGAGCACCAATCGAACATAAGTCAGCAGCAATACTTCTAGAATCTAGACTATTCTGTTCAGTCCGAATGTTTTAGACTCCGTTTCAGTAATACTGATCTGAATATTTCAACATGGTTGAAGTCATTGAAATATTCTTGGGCTATCCGGCATGTAAGTTACTTAAAAATGACCGAGGTTTCAGGGACCATGTCTGTCCCCATCATGAGATCGGTCTCTTTTGATCCATTGCCACTCCACATGAGAAAGATGGTAGCAGAAATGGTCTCCGAAACGTTCATAATTATGTGTATTAACCAATTTACGTGGCTGATAATCCAAGTAAACATCATGAAAATGTCCCAAAATTTTATGACTGGAAAACTAATTTCTTTTCACAAACGTGCGGTTCTAGCTGTCATAACGATTGGCACACAACTTGTTGTTATCCTATGGCTATGACCTGCAAGCATCAGAGTAATATTTTATTGCACGCAAAACAGGTCTAAGAACTTCAGTTCGACAAACGTTTTACAGCCTTCATCTGACTTAAGCTTGTTAGTGAAGGTTAATTACGCTCCAATTATGCTTGGGACACCCGTCACGCGATGAAACTGTGGCTATCCTCTCGCTCTGTATGGTTGTTAATTGCTCTGTGTACCTATGTTGTTGCTAAAACAACAGTGGTAAAGCAGTTCTCTTGTTCACTGAGCAATGCAAACTGCATTTTCTTTAATTGTTTTATTTTGACTTACACACATGCATCCCTGGAAGTTACAGCCTACTCAACAGAGAAGTTACAAGAGCGAATTTTAAAACATAATATGGTAAATGTACGTTTAAAGAGAAAATACAACAAATCACACTGAAGGAAAAGTAGTCAGTTCTTTGAAAATGTGCCAAAGTGAAAATACATTGCAAAGACGGCATTAAATCAAAACATCAGAATCGAAATTACGAGAAAATTAAATTCAGAGGTCTTCTGCCCTCAGTTCGCAATAATTTCTGGCATATTTTCCTATCCACATGTTGCAAATATTAAAATATAAAGAGACATCAATTAAATTGATTTATATATGTGGTTAGCTAAATTTGATCTGTCATTGAATTAAGAATCCTCACACAGACTGCTTGGGACCACAATGTTTACGGGCCCTTTTTATAGGGACGGAGATAAGAAAACGGCGTAGAAAAGTATATAATGAATGAGTATCTCAAAATTTGAACTTTATATCAAGTATTAGGCTGGGTCCACACGAGCGCACAAAATGCGTCCGTTGTAAAGAAAGTACTTTATGATGGACGTTTCTGAGGACACCACACAGTTGCAGAATGCGGTGCATAGTTTTTGTCTGCAATGGAGCCAGAAGAAAGCGTAGCATTCGCCTCTCTTGTTTATTTACACAACGGACGTCACGACGTTCCTTACATCGGACGCATTTTGTGCGCTCGTGTGGTCCCATCCTTTAAGGTCATAAATTCAACACGGAAGTAGGACGGAAGATGGAATATGGCCGCCTAAAACGTTGGGCAAGGCACACCAAGGACAATGGCAACCACAACCCAAACGCAATTTCCGAGAAATTACGCTGATTTCAAGCAGACAACTGGTTTCCAGATTAGCAGGCGCACACTAAGGGAACTTATGTTTGAGCAGTAGTTCAAATCACCTTAAGTGGGTATGTTCCACAGACGTGATGCACGATTGTATTTCTCAATTTTGTGCACCTACGTTCTGCAATGGAAGATATTAATACTGATCCTGTCATAATAATGGGGGGGGGGTAGTTGAGACCGGCTGAGACGGAGTGAAAATAGAGGACGACGACCGTAAGGAAATTTTGCGATGTCAATTAATTTGTTTTAGTCACTGTCAATTTATTTTACTCAGGAAATATCTCGTTTACATGCGATTCTCTACTTCTCTCTTATCTTTCCTCAGTTCTCTTAATCGTTGCTTAAACGGGGGTAGTTCCATTCATGTTTATGTGGATATATTAGTTATGCGTTACAAATTTCAGTTGCTTTATGGGCCTACATCTCATTCAAAATGTACTCAACGAGATCTCGGGCATCAAGAACGATAGGAAAACTACCCTCAAGCCATTACGTTCAACACTGTCTTTCAATTATAAATTTTCTTAAATATCCACATAGTGACGCCTGAATGCTTCCAAAATATAATTTGTTCTTAAGTAAAAGAACAACAGGGTTTTGGCTGGATGATTGGATTTATTGCACCTTATACATTCACACAACTCGAGAGTGGTACCCACATTAAAGGATGTGGCCTTCCAACGATAATTGGAAGGTCAAAAACCAACACGACCAAGATTCTGAGGAAAGATCCCCTTACTCATATATCCCACATCACAACTAGCACTACCACAGTGGAACAACCAAACAACACATATACGGACACGTAGCGGTCACAAAGTCTTAAACAGAATATATAAGTTATAAGTACTTTAATCGCTATTTTAATTTTAATTATTTTTATCTTTAATGTAAAATTTTAATCTCTACGTGAACTACATTTAAATTAAAGTGTATTTGTTAGCGTAAAAATTCATACAAACACAATATGAATTCTTATTCACTAATAACGCAATTCAAGAACTAGTACCAGTATTTTGGTACGCCTCAGAAACTGCCTTCTAAAAGAAGTTATTGAAGGAAAGATAGAGAGGCGGATAGAAGTGACAAGAAGACGAGGAAGAAGACGTAAGAAGATGCTGGATGACCTTGGGGACAGAAGAGGATAGTGTCATTTGAAGGAGAAAGCTCTAGATCGCATTAAGTGGAGGAATTGTTTTGGAAGAGACTATGGACCTGTCGTCTGACAGATTACTGATGATGATGATGAAGATGATCCAAGAAAAGGAACGAAACATGTAGCGTTACCACCAACAGCTATTAAAAGAAATGTTGACACAACAGTGTCCATTTTCTCTTTCAGAACTACTGTTGTGTAGGTTGTTCCAGTACATATCTCTCTTTCGTATGCACACAAAAGGACGCATACCATGTAAGTTCTTTCACACAGGTATATACACTTACATATAAACTTATCCCCCGATATTACAAGGCCCCAATTCTGGCGGTGACTACGTTGAGAAATAACTTATGTACGTACTTTTTGTTTATGCTCATAATTTATTCTCATTGCTTCTTTTGTTAACAGCTCAACGAATAACCTCTTACGAGTATATCCTAGTGCTATCGCCATACCTAAACGTATATCCCACACTGCACTGACTATTTCTCTATTTTTTTATTATTATTATTGCTAGTGGGTTGGGACTAAGTCCCTTGTACTGCGGCCACTTCTGGCTTATTGCACCAGCCCCAGATGACAGGTGAGGGTGATAGTGGAGCAATTGGTGAAATGCAGATTGGCAGAAGAAACCGAAGTACTCGGAAAAAACCTGCCCCAGCGACACTTTCTCCACCACAAATCCCACTTGACCAGACCCGGGATCGAACCCGGGCCGCCGCGGTGGAAAGACAGTGACTAACCAATTGAGCTATGGCGCGGCCTATGCTCTGAGTGGGATTCGAACCCACGATCCCGGCTTCCGAACGAGCGAAGACAGTACATGCCTTAGACCGCTCGGCTACCGTGACACTGACTAATTCTCTTAGAACCTTCTAATGTTAATTTTAAAATTAGTTTTTGTTACTCAGTGTTTACGTCCACTTGTTGCTTATAAGTCTCTCTGATATAATCCTTTTCATACCGGGCTTCATTTAACAAACCTCCGCTTATCGTTGCATTTATGAATCTAGAATTTCCACAGAGAACAGCCAAAATGAATGGCAGAGCAAGAGCAGTAACATTTACCGCGTCAAATACGAGTATGTTCAAGCATTCAGAAAGTAATGGCGCGAGTCGTACAGAATCACTTCGTTCATAGCACATAAATGGTCAGACAATCGTTATTTCAAACCTGACGACGCGTCAAGATCTTGAATCAGACTGTACAAAGGAATGAGCATCAGTAAGAAAGCTATCATTTTAATTAAGTGCTCCAATTCATCCAACGCCTCAGGAATTTGATTAAAGAAAGAAACTAATAACTCATCTGATTTTATTTTCGAATTATTTCCGACTCAAACAGTATCTGAGATGAGATACGAATTGTCTAGATGACTTCCTCAATCGAAGTTACCTCTTATTCTTGTCCTATTACATATGATGGTATCGGGTTCAAGTAAAAAACACCGTTATTTAATGTAAGAGCACATTGTGGTCCCCCTTGCTACTCACAATGTGCTCCAGCGTCACAGAGTGCTGAAAGAGAACTAAACGCGGACCGCTTAGTAAGCCGAACAAAAAGTCTCGAGTTATTGGATAGTAATGCCGTAAGAAGAAAATCAATCTTCTTACTTCTTTACAGCTTTCATGAAAGTAAAAAAAAAAATCTTACGTTGTCATCAGCACATTAAAACGATTTCCTCTCCAAATTGTATAGCAGAGAAAAGAATTATTATTCACTTTTAATTTTTTTTCTTATGAAAGTAGTAGTTAATGGGTTTAATATTTCCAGTGGTGTAGAACTAAAGTCTAAAATCACATTCAGTCGCCATTTCGTGATATGTAACTACAATTAACTTAGAAGATAATCAATAATTATTATTGTTGCTTTCAAATACTACATATCTATGGCTCTACAGCCCTTTGTTGAACCTTGGCCGCTTTTTCTTGATCTTTTTCAGAGCCAGCAAGACACCTTGGAAGGGGGATCAGACCGCCGCAAAGCTGCACTCACAGTACAACACAAACACAAAATAAACACACACAAACATCCATGATTCAAATTGGTTTCGAAACCACGATCCCTGTGTTCAAGCGGGCGAAGACATTTCATGCCTTAAACCACGAGGTCACTGATCGGCGCTTTATAATATTGTTAAACTCAAAACAAAGATACAGCATTATAATGTAGAACGGCGATAGTTTTTGAACAAAATTATGAGCAGCTCTCAGGCTTATTCGATTGGTCGAACGTCGTGGTTTAACGGGTTAACACTCTTATTTCATAATAGGGATGTACCGGGTTCAAGTCTGACCCGGAAACCGGGCAGTAGCCTACCTGAAATTCCAAGACGACAGTTCTCTTACACAGACTTTGCATGACAGTATTTACCAATCGTCACACACTATTCGAGGTCATATACTTTGAGCTCCTGAAGTCATCGTGAAATAACTCTTGAATAAGGAATGAACTGAATGCAGGCGACTGTCAGTTTCACAATCCAACCGCCGAATCTGCTGTGAAGGAACTCCAAGTTCCCACTGGGCAAGAGGCTGCGTGGGTCCCTCAGGCGAGCTGGACACAGTGGTGTCCAAAGAGAAAGGAGCTTCCCTTCTCGGGTCCATCAGCCGTTCTCCCAGCTAGCAAACAGACACAATAACTGGATATCTATACGAATGTTGCCACTTCCAGAAGTTATATTTTGCAGATGCATTCTTTGCAATTGTGAATGTTTCATTGGTCCTGAAGTTTATGAACTTCGGGGAACCTTGATAACAAACTTTGTATTAGCCTATATACAGGATTAAACGCCTTTCACAGTGGCCGCGCGGTCTAAGACATGAACTCTCTTCGCTCGTTTGAACGCTGGGATCGTTGGTTCGAATTCCACTCAAGGCATGAATGTCAGTGTGCGCTTGTTCATGGTTTGCGTTGTTCTGTGTGCAGGTGGCCTTGCGACGGGCTGATCTCCCGTCCAACGAGTCCTACCGACTGTGTATAGGATTGCTGAAAAAGTGGCCAAGGTCCAACGAAGAACTGCAGGGCCACAGATAGACAGACAGATTGACTGATAGGCACGCAGGCAGGCAGACAGACAGACTGTTAGGCAGGCAGGAGGACGGACGGACGGATCGACATGCAGACAGACTCATAGTGAGGCAGGCAGGTAGACAGACGGACAAATCGGTTGCTGCAGCAGAAGTAATGGTAATATTACCATCTATATGATACGAGTTGCCTTGTTCTGTCTTCGGTTCGCGTGTATGGGTTTGCTTTGTTTCTTCCTTTGGCTCGTGCATTCTTCATAATTAGCATTTGAGATGTTGAATAAGAAAAGAAATAAACAAATGAAAATGTAATTGCATTTAATTATTGTTGACATTTTTATAAGCACGTTTATTAATTAATTATGTAGTGCTTAATAATTTAATTATCACTGTTTTGATGATGACTTTAAAATTATGTAGTGGCCTATATACAGAATGTTCACTGACGTATTGGTGAAATGTTAGGAGCGTGTTCTGCAGGTCATTTGGAGCGAGAAGAGTCTACAAAAACAAGTCGATTCGTCACGCGCTAGCTTAGTATAGTCCTGAATAAAAACGTATCTTCAAATCATCTTTATTAAGATCATTTTAAAAGGATTACGACAGAAAGTTTCAAGGTTATTACAACGCATGTTTGAAATGACCCACAATGCATGCTGTCGATCTTTGCGTCACTGAATGCAGTCACTGCGTGTTCCCGGTTCATTTCTGATACCAAAGGCAGCTACATCTATGTCCTTTACTACGTCAGGTCTTCCTTCGGGTTCATGCAACCTCGCAGAAAGAAGCCTAATGGGGTTATTTCGGGAGATCGAGAGGTAAAAGGCACTTTGCTTATTACTTCATAACATTAGTTAAAAAATTTTGTTTCCGCCCCCCGAAATGCAGAGGTGTTCCGTTATGTTGTAGCCGCATTCGTCTCCGTGCTGCAAGACACGTATCCTCTAAATGCAGCGGTAATTAATTTTTTTATATTTTTTCCAATACGTCACTCGATAACTTGCGGTCCAATAAGGTTGTTACCTAACATTCTGCAACACACGTTAACTGAAAATTGGTGTCGAAAAGGGCATTCTTTTACATCCTGTTGATTTTTGTATGCCGAAGAGAGTGAATTCCTTGCGTTGGTAATAGTTTTTTAGTTTCTTTGGGTGGGGTGAGACGGAGTCCACTTGGTACTGAGGCCAGCGATTGTCCTATTGTTTTTTGTTTGTTTTTTTTTTCTTGGCACTACAGCCCCAGTGGGCCTAGGCCTACCTCCATGAACTCCGTTCACTTCGGTTTTTCTAGATCTTACACATTCGGTAGGACTCCTTGGGTGAGTGATCAGCTCGTCGCAAGGCCTCTACCTGTACACAAACACAGAAAACGCACACAAACATCATGCCCTGAGTGGGATTCGAACCCACGATCCCGGCTTCCGAGCAAGCGAAGACAGTGCATGCCTTAGACCGCTCGGTGACCGTGACCGGCAATTGTCCTATTGTACCAGCCACGAATGACAGATGTTGAGTGTGAAGCAGTTGGTGGAATTGGCAGGGAAAACTGAAGTACTCGGAGAAAACCTACTCCTGTGTCACTTCGTCCACCGTATATCAATCCCACATAACCTGACTAGGCTCGAACCCGGGTCGCCTCGGTGGGAAACCGGCGACTAACCGCCTAAACTATGGCACGGCCTTTGGTTGGTAATACCGTCCCGGGTAAATTGAGGCTTATCCGTACCCAGAAAATCACGCTGAATGTATAGCCGCAGTTGCAGTCATTCACAAAATTGTAAACTATTGGCAAAATATCTCGGTAAGAGGTGATACATACATTGGAGGTGGAGATAGAAGCCATCATGGTGTAGAATTTTCCATACCTGTGTCTGTTCTACAAAAGTCATGCTGAAAATTTAGCGCATACTTGCAAATGGGCTTCGCTGCAATACTGCAAAAACATGAACCTCTCCAAGCCAACGTTGTCCAGGTTCTCCATTGGATCAAGGGAAGGAACCAGTCTCCCTCAAATTTCTGTGCACATTTTCAAATTTTCTGCGATTTGGAATTATGCGTAGTGGATATCACTGCCGGTATCCCGCAACGGCATTACACGAACCGTATATACAATGTATGTCGGCGCATTCGGAATTTGTAAACTTGTCGGGCGATTTGACTACGACCGCACAGCAACACAACACAGCCACACTAGTCCAGACGGCCTAGACCGCCTAGACGGTGTACAAGCAGGAACTCAGTCAAATTACAGCACTCAGCTCGCTCCACTAGCGTCTAACTCGATATGGTGTTGAATCGACTGTGGATTATCGGATATCTTTTGCTTCAAACGACCTCTAGAACACGCTCTTGAACATTGGCGAATACGTAGTGAGAACTTAACAGCAAAAAGAAACATATATACACACACACATATGCAAATAAGTATATATCCACATTATCTAAATATATATGTTGATAATGTGAAAATTTACTCTCATAAATACTGCAAACTTCTATAGTCCAACATTTTTCGAATGTCTAAAAGATTCCAAAAAGTTGCCATAAATGAGGGGGTTATTCACCGGGTTCCCAGCGCTACGGTTCACGTTCAGTCGCAGGTTAGGTTACGTGCGATTTGCTGTGGACGAAATGACACTGGAGCAGGGTTTACCCGACTACTTCGATCATTCCTGACAAGAACTTCACCTGCATTACCCATCCTGTACAGTCCCGATACTAAGAGCGTCTTTAGGCCCGCGCCATAGCTCAAGTGGTTAGTCGCTGACTACCCACCGCGGCGGCCAGCGTTCGATCCCGTGTCTGGTCAAGTGCGATTTGTGGTGGACAAAGTGGCGATGGGGCAGGTTTTCTCCGAGTACTTCGGTTTCCCCTGCCAATCTTCATCCCACCAATTGCTCCACAATCACCCTCACCTATCATCTGGGGCTGGTACAATAGGCCAGAAGTGGCCACAGTATAAGGGACTTAGTCCCACCCCACTAGCAATAAAAAAGAACGTCCTTAAAAAATAAAGAAAGAAAGAATTGGTCCTACGGGCTGGAATGCATCCATCAGAATTTTCCAGAACTTCGTTTACTTCCCATGTTTATCACATTCATGCTAATGCTTCATGACCTTTATAGTATGCATCCTGCTTTGTGTCATTTACGAGTACAAAAAGATATAATTTGGGACAGTCGCACAATAAATAATCAAAAAGAAACAAAACAGACACTACTGTGTCAACATTTGCTTCTATTCGTTGTTGATGGTGACGCTACAGGTTTCGACCCTTTTCTTGGGTCATCAGCAGGCGTACACGAATTCTATTTAGCTTCTGAATTGCGTCATTAATCAATATGAATTTATATTGTGTCGGTATCATTATTCTATACTGAAAATTATATCTTAATTTTAAAATGTGGTTCAATATAGTTAAAACTAGACATTAAACTTGATATTAAATTGAAAAAAAAAAGCAAAGCTATCCCTGTGACAGGCCGTGAAGGCCCATGGGGTTGTGAGACGTTGAGGGTCCCACATTATCTAGACAATCGGCTCAAAGATGGCGGTAAGGTTGTCAGCCTTACGCGCCAGCCGCGCTTTACTCCCCAGGAAAATTATTTAATTAATTCCTGGTACTAATTTCTGTTAGAGGCTGAGTCGACCCCAGGGCCATAGTGCGGCCGGAAGGATTAGGTCAATTGAAAAAAAAAAGACCTCATCGGGACTTGAACCCGCGATTTTCCGGCTTGTAGCATAGTGCCTCAACCAACCACGCCACTGCGTGCCACAATATTAAATTGCCAAAAATTAAAATTAAAATTAAAATGGCTATTAAGTTATTTATAGTCAATATATTGTGCTGTGGCGTATCTGTTTGCAGGAAACTTTCTTCAGAATATAGGTCGTGTTGGTCTTTTTTTGACCTTCCTATTAAAATTGTGAAGGCTGAACACGTTGTTCGGAGAATCCCACTCAGGTTGTTTATACGTGGACAGGGATGTTCGAGTTTGATGTTATATATATATATATATATNATATATATATATTCATAATTAGTAATACAGGGTGTAATACTCCTGAAATAATATTCCAAGAAAATTATTTTTTCTATAATTTCTGTCTGAAAATTGTGCTGCGGCCTATACACGCACGCGGCCTATACATGCGTAAATACGGTAATCACAGAGACACAATATGAATTCATATTGATTAGTGACGCAATTCAGAAGCTAAATAATGTTCGTTTACGCCTGAAAATAACCCCAGAAAAGGGTCGAAACATGTAGCGTTACCACCAACAACGAACAAAAACAATTGTTACACAGTAGAGCCTATTTCTTTATCTTTTTGATTGTTTGTTATGAGACTATCCCAAATTTTATCTTTTCGTAATGCTTTATGACACCAAAATTGCTCCCCTTACATGAGAAGATGAACTCTTTTGTATTCAAGACTACCTTCGTTCTGAACTCTGCCCTCATTTTCTGGAATCTGTTGATGTCAAAGTTTCTGGTCTATATATCTGAGGATTTTCAATGTCAAATTCTTGTTCTCAAGCAAAACAAACTTTCCGCTAGACGTGCTTCAGCTGCTGATGTTGTTTCTAGGGATGTTGAAGAATTTTAAGCCGAAGTGGTTTCTTTCAATCAGGGTTTACAATCGTACTGTCTTAATTATGAGAGTACTAATTGCATTCAAAATGAATGTATGCCTATACTTTTTATCGCCGAACAATAGTAGACGTGATTGCACTTAGTGAATTGCTGTTATTGTCTAATGACACAAGTTCTATTCTTTGTTTTCTTCCTGCACATTTGTTTGCTTTCTTTCTTCTACTCGTGATTATGTTTACAATTGGCTTTTGTAGAGTAACGAGGCTGATAAATAAAGAATTGATTTGCATATTTTATTAATGATTTATGTACTTATTAAATAATTTAATTAAACTGTTTCTGTGCACACATGTTTGTTTACGAAGCCTTTATTCATTAAATGCTGTTGTAGAACTGCTGTTTATTTTTGTCGTTACCCAGCAAAGGTTCTATATGCCATAATATTATTAATATTATTCAATATTAGGAGATTAATCATTCTAAATCAACCGAAATAAAATATATTAGTACGTATCTCACAAGAAACACACAATATCCGCAAAATTTCGCCCATATATCTAAACTTAATAATAAATGATATAATGAAGTCATATATAATTAGCCGAATAAGTAACGTTTTGAAGACTAGTATAATGAATGGCGGTTTATCTGATACATAGGAGTATTTGGGTATTAATATTTTGCCTCAACATTGCTCCACCAATGAAAGAAATGTCTGCAGAAAGTATTTCTATAATTTCCCCTATAAATTACGTATATACAACAGCAACGATCACACTGAAGAATCGAAAATACTTAGTCTAATAATTAGTCTAATTTCAATAATTAATGGTCACGTAAAAATATGAAATACAACTATCAGATCTACAGTTTATATATCATGCTATTTTCTTTTAGGCTGAGTCGTTCTGAGAAAGTCAGTTAAGTACCACAAGAGTTGCATGTATAGTAGGTGTTATATAAATGGAAACGAAGCCGAAATGTAGCAGTGTGCTTCATGTCGGTTTGCAGCTTCCTCGATAAAGTTCCACAACATTACAAGACATGACACTCCCAATGACAAATATATTCATAAGCACTGAATAGAACACTTCAAATCTCCTTTACTTAAATTCACTCAGCATTTTCTAGACGAAACATAGAAAGATAGAAAAACGGATGGATGGAGTAGTCACAACACAAAAGGTAATTATGTAGAGTGAAAACTATTTTAACAACGTCTTTTCGTTTAAATATTCAGGCATTTGGACTCAATACATTATCTTCTTATCATCTTTAGTTTTGTATTCTCCGAACCAAAGAAATTTTGCAGTTAAGAGAAACCTCCTCTTCATGAATATTGAATGTCAGATATTTTTATGTTGTAGAAACATATTTATGTCAGAGCATGTACACAGCCCAGTATAGAAGCTGAGGTCAACATGAATGGTTAATGTCTAAATAACATCATGGTCACAGTCGCCGAGGTGGAGCCGAGAGTTGCTTCGGTCTTCAAGAAATTTCACGCCTCACTGGAACCCGAAAATTCACTGTCGTAATTCGCCTCTGAAATGTTAGCCATTATGTTCACAAGAACCCGTCACTAAATTCTGTTCTGAGCCGATTACAACAACTCCTTAGCCTCAGCCGTGCTTTGAGGACAATTATACAGCTGGTATGTTGCCTCAACCTAAGTATCCGACATGAGAACTGACTTTCAGCTGTTCCAATAGAAGTATTATACAAAATTTGTCGTCTCCCACTCGCGTTGTTTCTTGTACCTATCTTATCTTAATTTGATCATTGTGACAACATTCTATAAAGAGTATAAATTATGAGTTTCCCTTTACTCAGTCTTTCCAGTCTCCTGTTTTATATTGTGGCGTGCCGCCTAAAAGCCAGAATATCTTAATCAGAGCGGGCGTGCATTGTTAGACAACGGCTCGGTATCCACGGTTCCCTATAATTGTCGGGATGACAACGAAACAGGTCGACGTAACACATAAATAACAGACGTTACCACGGAAATGAAAACCAGGACTAGTGCAGTTTCCGCGGCAACGAATATACTAGCAACCGGTGCATACAACGTGAGAAACAGAATCCTTGATGAAGGTGTCTCCTAGACCGTCCGACTGCAGAATATAAGAGACCAAACAGAACTGATAGGAGAACAAGACAATGGACAAATTACTACAGACTGACTAACAAATGACAGACCCGACCTCTCGTCAGAGAGGGCGCTACACATGGACAGGACAGTAACTTTCATACAAAAGAAATATCTGGTCATGAGCCCCAGCTGGGGCTCGACACCAAGACAGACAGACTGACTGACCGTCAGTGGTAACGTGACTCTGACTCTGACTAGGAGAACAGAGCGGAAAAGAGAACAGAGCCTAACGGAGCAAAAGAAAGCAGCTCAGTTAAGAACCAGAAGACGACACATTATTCACGTTCCACCGCACGGAAGACGTATTTTCGAATGACTGTAATTGCAATTGTAAACAAATTATACAATAAATATAGCTTCAACTAGTCCGTAACCCATTAATTTCTTGTCGCGTTACCAGGATACGTGACATTACAGGGAAGCAAAGTCGGAAACAACAAAACACCGCGTGCTTCACATCATATTGCATCGGCAGAAAGTACACACGTGCATCTGTAACACTTCAGTACAAAGGAGGAGCTAACTCTGTACCTTGATTTCAGCTCTGGGGATCCTTAGTAGGAGCTGTCAAAGCTCCTCATTATGCAGTTTTATCAATCCTCTCGTCACTTTATGTCTCTTCGGTCCATGTCATATATTTTCGAAAATGCGTGAATTGTTGAACGGAATACTCTATTCTGTAATATATAAAAGATTATAGGTAATGTTTATAAACAATTTATTTTTCCTTGGCACTACAGCCCCAATGGGCCTCGGCCTACCTCCATGAACTCCGTTCACTTCGGTTTTTGTAGACCTTACACATATGGTAGGACTCCTTGGGCGAGTGATCAGCTCGTCGCAAGGTCTCTACCTGTAGACAAACACAGAAAAACGCACACAAACATCCATGCCCTGAGTGGGATTCGAACCCACGACCCCGGCTTCCGAGCGAGTGAAGACAGTGCATGCCTTAGACCGCTCGACTACCGTGACCGGCTTATAAACAATTACTTCGGGATATTAGAAGCGTGGGTTCCTTCAAGCGCTTATGACACAATTAACAAGAACTTTTAAGCAATGGACAGCTGTGCTAGCTTTTATAATCAGCGACCGAACATAGTCTATCGAACAGCAATCCATTTCGGGTGCGATATAACATAGTCAGAGTCATTCGTACATGAGGTTTTATGTTAAATTTGTTTCCATTTTTTACTACAGAGCTTTATATATATATATATATATATATACACCTCCGCTAAGGTCCGACCAAGACTTAATCCTGCTCGGCTCATCACCTCAGCTATGGAATACAGTTGCTACTGTAGCAATTAAAAATATAAGAGAAGTGGAAATTATACCCATTCTAAGTTAAATACGTACAAGGTGAGAACAAAGGAAACTGGATTTTCCTCAGAAGAATAAAAAAAAAATCAGTTCGATATTACATAATTTTTTTAATATTGTTACGCCATTAATTATTTTACGGCTTTCCATAACGTCATTTAAAAACAAACCTTGTTTACTTTACAGTTTATTGCCCTATCCAATATTCCTCAGATGGTTTAATCACTACATAAATGCACACTACCAAATAGAAACCAGTTCTTGGGCAAAGCGGACAGGAAAAGTGTCTGAAATGTACACGTATGTGGACTAGTAGCCAAATGATATGAGGACAGCTGTCGTCTTGGTGAGTGTTCAGAATTGGCAATTACATGGCTTAAAACAGGTGAGTATCAACAGCAACTTGAAAACTCCTTTAAGCAAAGACTGTGGTGGTGGGAATGTACGTATCTTTTATTTCCATAAAGTCATAAGGTATTAGAATACGTACCTGTTATTAAGCATTCGCAATTATTTTAATTTAAAAATTCAGTGTTAACACTACCACCAGGGACTGTGGTCGAGTCTGCTGAGAAGAATATTAATATTTGAAGTTCAAAGAAATTAAGTTTCGCGTCAGAGTGCTGAGAATATTTTAACCTCGGAGAGAAAAAAGTAGTATGAGAAGAGAGATAATTATATAATAAGGGGTTCCATAATTCTTACTCTTCGTCAAATGTTAATAAAATCAGAATATGACCCGGAGGCTGTTGACTGGATTCAGCGGCAGGATGATGTGTTCACTGTACTGAACACTTGGGTTCCATGAAACTCAAGAGATAACTTACTGGACACTTAGAATATGATTATCAGCTACTCAAGAAGCAATCTACTGCTAGGAGTTAGATAATATTGTAGCGTGTAGACCCGTCGCTGGGTAACGGGCACGAAACGACATCATTTGCTGTGGCAGTGGATTCTTAATAAACGGTGTTACGTAACTCTTTTCTGGACAACGGCTGAGTAAACACGTTCCCACCACAACGGACACGAACTTAATAATAAAATAACGGTGTTGTTCATATCGTCCGTGTCGAGATATTATGATCAGGATTGCTTGCAGCAGCGAACGCAGTTGTGGGTAGTATTAGCCAGCGGACAAAGGCATGGGCACAGAAGCTGAAGAATCTCCATTGCTGAATTCCGTTGAGATCTGCACGGGAGGTTCTGAAGACAGAACCTGAGAGCATGAACCTGAATAATATCCACTGTTAGAAGCCGTTGCCATGGGACGGCCAGTGAAGACACAGCAGACTGGGAAATGTTTAGAGGATGAAGTGGTGATTTGTGAATAGTGGAGATTAACTGTGACGCTATAATTACTTCTAGTTCCAACTCGTATGTATAAGTGGTCAATAAATCCATTCACCAATCTAAACTCCATCTATAGTCACACCCTTAAATCGTGACAGTATTTAGAAATATGACGAGAGTGTGAAAATTTTAGGTTATGTCTAACTATGCAAAACAGCAGATAATAAATATTTTAGTTACATATTAAATTTATTATCCATAAATTTCTTATTAAATATTGGATGTAATTAATCACTTTAATATTCATGAAATTAATGCGTATTTTTGAACAAACTGCAAATTAAACGATACGAAAACGGAATTGTTTTAATCAGGTTGAAAATTTCTCAACATTTGAATGAGTACAAAAATTGCTTCAGCCTTGCATGAATGTTAATTTGTGTCAATTGTATTAAGGAGACTAAAATGCAGACAGCCGGTCACGGTAGCCGAGCGGTCTAAGGCATGCACTGTCTTCGCTCGCTCGGAAGCCGGGATCGTGGGTTCGAATCCCACTCAGGGCATGGATGTTTGTGTGCGTTTTTCTGTGTTTGTCTATAGGTAGAGGCCTTGCGACGAGCTGATCACTCGCCCAAGGAGTCCTACTGTATGTGTAAGATCTACAAAAACCGAAGTGAACGGAGTTCATGGAGGTAGGCCTAGGCCCACTGGGACTGTAGTGCCAAGGAAAAAAAAAATGCAGACAGCTGATCCACGAGTACTTGAGTCTAGTTCATTTGAGATTAAGATTAGTGTCACCACTGAAATTTTAAAAGAATGCAAGTCGGCATATTTTTATATTCTTATCTATGCAGAAGGTACAGAACTATGTTCTGAGATACCGTGACGTATTCATTCTAAGGTTAGTTACGAGAGGGCAGAATTCATGAAGGAGACTGGTGTTATGGAAACTGTTGAAAGTACTAGCTATAATTGTCCTCGTACTCACACACACATATACATTTTACTGGATTATCAAGTAACTCGAATAGAATTCCTGTATGTGCCAATCTGCACATTATACGAGCACATTAAAATATTAGATAACTTTAATTTACGATTAGCATATTAATTGTCGTTACCTAAATATAATGTTAGCAACACACTGTTTGTAGGACTGAAATCTGTGTGATATGAAAGTATGCTTTGTGAGTTATACTGAACTCCTTATTTAGAAACGTGACTCTCTCGACTTGTATTTTCGCTGCTAAACTATGGAGCTGTTTCCACAAACAGCCTATGCGCAGACTATTACCCTAGCCAGAATATTACAACCTAGGTAATCGCGTTTAACGCTTCAGTTCTGAATGTATCTTCTTATACCAGCATTGAAATCACCTACATAAAAGCAAACAGAATACTGGAATAAGAACTAGTTGCTCACGTTTAACGTAGTAACTATGAAAAAAGTGGAGTTAAGACAAAGCTAAGAATACAGTTCCTCCCAACAATTCAGTAGTCTTGAGCTTTGTCATTTATGAAGCCAGTTTACTTTGTCTGGATTTACATCTTATATTTCAATTAACACAAAAGTTTTCTGTCGAATGGAAAGAGAATTATAATCCATGAAGTAAAAGAATATGTGGAAGTGACCTTGGCCAGTTTTAAATTGTCACCCCACAACTGTTGTACGGAATGCGATAAACAGAAGTCTACGCGTAAGTTATCTGCGGCCCAGTAAGCGAGCCTATAATGCCTGGAGTAAGAATACAGGATGCTGTTTACTAGATTCACGCCATCGGCTTGCGTGAGAAGTAGACCCGATAAACGCTAATGCATATTAAAAACCCGTATTCTAATTTTCATTTGAATATTTTGTGAAAAATTGTCAACAGGGCAGAGGTATTGCAAAAGAAGCAGATTATTCGCTTGAGAAATTTTGTGACTTGGAGTTTATTAGAATAAATAGTATGCATCTCTAGACAATTATTTTTTTATTGCTAGTGGGGTGGGACTAAGTCCCTTGTACTGCGGCCACTTCTGGCCTATTTCACCAGACCCAGATGATAGGTAAGGGTGATTGTGGAGCAATTGGTGGAATTAAGATTGGCAGGGGAAACCGAAGTGCTCGGAGAAATCCTGCCCCAGCGCCTCTTTCTCCACCATAAATCCCACTTCACCAGACCAGGGATCGAACCCGGGACGCCGAGGTAGGAAGCCAGCGACTAACCGGTTGAGCTATGGCGCGGCCCATCTCTAGACAAGTAAGTAGAAATGTAATAATAATAATAATAATAATAATAATTTTATTTTTTGATTCCATAGTGTTGACTTTCAGTCTCTGAACACAGAGCGATATAAGTGTTGGGGGAAAACACAGTGAAATAATAATGGACTTACTAGCCTACTGTTCTGCAAAAGATTCACTGTAGCCCTATGTGGTGAGGCCAGTAAGAATTATAATTTAATATGTAAAAATAAAAAATGAGGTTATCCCTGTGCTTAACTAATTAAGCACTACGCCATGAAGATGTAAGGGGGAGTGGATGTATAGATCCCCGTTTTCTTGACCTCGGCACTAGTTGGAGGTGAGTGGTCAGCTTCAAGCCTCGGCCGCTCTACCCCCGATACCCTCTAGATAGGAGGCTGGGTGGGTAGAGCCATTCTCGACGACGTCGAGAAGAGAAAATTCTTGACAATACTGGGACTCGAAATCCGACCCCTCGGTCGTCCCGTCAGTACCAGTTACTATACCGACAATTAAATTTTGGGAAGAGTATAAATTAAGAAACTCTTCGTTATGCAGTTTTCCCCATCTTCCTATCATTTCATCTCTCTTTGACCCTAATTTTCTCCTCAACATCCTGCTCTTAAACATCCTCGGCCTGTGTTTCTCCCTTAATATCAGAGACCAATGTTCACGCACATACAAAGCAGTGGCAAAATTATAGTTTTATATATCATACTATTTACGTTTCTGGATGACAGACGAGAAGAAAAAAAGCCCCGGGCTGAATATAGATTTATTATCTAAGCAAATATGAAGGTCGTAACGTAGAACCGGAAATCTGTTGTGTTTCAGATTCTAAATTTATTTTAGTGTCACACATAAATTCACCAGTGACATAGTATAAGCACGAAGTTGTTGAATACGATTAGGAAGAGACATATATATGTAATTACTCTAGTACTTTTAAAATAAATCGTTACATTTCTATCCTTAACTCCGCCCAAAAAACGCACTTCAGCCAACATAATTTTATACCAAGCGATTACTGGCATAAAATCACGAACCGCGCATATGTTTGTGATGCTATCTCGTTTCTAATTGCCTTACTATGGGTGTGGTACACTAATTATAATATAAGGACCATTAAACTGATGATGTGTATGAAAGTTAGAGTAACTTGCTAGTTAATGTCACTGAGGTACTATGGCCCTCGCACCTGCATGAGGATGTCAACAGGTTCATCACGATACAACCGCCTACTTAATGGACTATCTAATTAGTTACCTATACAGCTAGCCAGCTAACTATAAGCCAAAATCTACTTCAATAGTTATTTATCTATGTATCTAAGTAACTGAATGTATATAACTACGGAACTAATTGTCTAACAAAATGACTACATTTACTAGTTAAGTATGTAACTAACCAACCAATCAACCACTCAACTAGTTACCTGTATATCAATCTAATCACTTGTTTAAAAATTAGACAACAAACTACGAAATCAATCCACATGAACTGCTCAACTGGCTGAATCTATGCGAAGTGTCTCTCATTAAAACTATACATTGAGATGGTGTACATATAGTTTCGTGAAATCACTAGATTCATTATGGCCTTAGATCATATTCTGACCAAAACGAATTTCACTAAGATACATCTTGGCGTTACACTTCCATTTAGAGCCAGCCTTTCGAATGTTTCTTTCCTTCAAATATTTCTACAAAAATTTTCTCCATATTTTTTTCGAATATGTCCAAATCAGATCTCTTTATCTTAACTTCCTTGATTTAATATTCGTATTAGGCGTAGAAATTATGGAATTATAAAATATTTATAAGCCTTTAACTTTGGATATATCAATCAATTAAAATTTTTATTAATTATGTTCCGTGTTTGATATTTACATATTAATATTTAATATCCTGCCAAAAAAACATACGTTTAAAACAGAAATATATTGAGATCTATTTCTAATTCATATTAAATTCATACTTAAGCCTATTAGTACAGCCATGAATTGGTTTCAGAAGAAAAATATAATTTGACTTGTGTTCTTTGAACATAACACTACTTGGTTTATGGGACCGAACTCCGTTCATAGATTAGACGTATGACCCCATCTCTCTCTCTCCCTTCTTCTGCCCTGTATAGGCAGAGGGACAACTGGCCTTTAAACAGTTAAGAAAATGAAATTATCGAAAAAAGAAAATTGAAAAATTGGAGAGAAAAAATTAATTCACCTTCTTTCATTTATGTCCTATGTCTCATGAATTTTGTTGTAACGGAAATATTTCGGTTCTTGTATTTGTACATTTACACGGCAGGTTTTGTTTTTAGCTTATTCTTAAATCTAATTTAGAAGATTGCTATTTATATACAATAAATTCATATGTATGACAGGCTGCATACACACGAAGGTAATGAGAGAAAAATCAGTTAATGAATAACGAAATGCCAATAATGAGAGATCACTCATCACTCATGAAGCTGAGTCCTTCTTGAAAATCGCCAATGTTGCAGCTACTCAAGAACTTCCCAGCATTTTATGAAACCTGGAGGTTTATTACCGTGTTCAAAAGATCCCTCCACTGATCCCTATCCGGAGCCAGATCAATCCAGTCTATACCATCCCATCCTATCTCTCCTTCCATCTACATCTCGGTCTTCAAAATGGCCGCTTTCCTTATGACTTTCCCACTATTCAACTTCTCCCCAATTCCTGTTAAATGCCCTGCCAATCTCATTCCTCTTGACTTGATCAATCTAATTATACTTGACAAAGTGTACAAGTTATGAAGCTCTTCATTATGCAGTTTTCTCCAACCTCCTGTCGCTTCATCCCTCTTCCGTCCAAATATTCTCAACACATGTTCTCAAACAACCACAGTCTATGTTCCTCCCTTAATGTCTGAGACCAAGTTTCACGCCAATAGAGAACCACAGGCGAAATTATAGTTTTTATATTCTAATTTGTATGTTTTTAGACAGCAGACAAGAAGACAAAAGCTTCTGGACTCAATAATAGCAAGCATTACCCGAGTTCAATCTCCTCTTAATTTCCTCCTGAATCAGTTTTTGACTTATTTCTGCCATTCCAAAATATCCGAACTGTGCCACATTTTTTAAACATCTGTTACCTCTCTTTATTTCACGATTTTTCCTTGCATTTTGGTGACAAGACAGCAAAGACACCAACATATACTTTTTTTTAATTCGATTAATTGGGGGTGGAGTCCAACTGGGTCCACTCGGCACGGCGGCCACTGATTGGCCTATTGTAGCCTGCCCCGGGTGATTATGATGATGTAGAATTTGGTGGAATGAAGATTAGCAGGGGAAACCGAAGTCCTCGGAGAAAACCCGCCCCATCGCCACTTTATCCACCACAAATCCCAATTGACCAGACCCGTGATCGAATCCGGGCCGCTGCGGTGGGAAGCCAAACATATACTTAGTTTTCTCTGTGTTTTTTTTCCTAGACCAACCTTCTCACTAGCGTCAGTTAAAGTCTGTGTTTTTCTGCATAGTATCTATGTTATCAACCAGTAGAGTCATATCATCGGCATAGACATACAGCTATAGTAAGACATTTACTTTAGAAAATTTACCTTCAGGTAAGATTTTATTTGATGTTTCAATGCCAGTAAATTAGAAATTTTTCCTTCCACTGTCATCAATTTCCTACTGAATATTCATAGTTTTTATAAACAAAACACCGTGATTTATATTCGATATATTGAAACATAAGAAATAATATTCGTTTACTTCTATAAGCCAGCACTGAAACCGTGAATTGTAAGTTTGTATTAATAGAACGACATTGAAGTTCTGGAATACGTTTCATGTCTGAAGATTAAATAAGAGAAACCAGAATAAATTAAAAAAAACCGCATCTCATTAAAATTAAAATACAATTATCACGTTTGGTTCATTTCGCCACTTAATATTCGAATATTACTAAGAGCTTTAAGGCTTAGAGAAGAGTAGCAATAAAAATGAAATAAATTTCCAACTTATGAATGGTCTCCAATTCTGGAATATGAATCAGAAAATCAGCAATGTTTTATTATTCTGAAGAGGTACAGAATCCTACTCACTTCATATTGCAGCTATGCATGAAGACTTACCTATATGCATCACTGTTCTGGAATGGATATAGTCCTAGTAAAACTGTAGATGTGGTAGGGACGACAATGCCGTCCATGTGTTGCTGCACGAATGTTTCAGCTTTGACGCTGCGATATTCAGCTATGTAACTGTTTCGCTCTATAGTAGCATTCTATGATTACGATTGTTTGAACATATTAATCAAAATTTCTGACGTCCGTTCGCATTTAGAAAAACGTGAGTATTATATAAAAACTGTTTACAGTCCTCTTAATATCTTCATCTTCGTTGAAGCGTTTTCTTTATTTTCTAATTCACGAAAAATGTTCTTTAATTGTGAGTATTAAATATAACAGTTTTGTAAGATTTGAGGCTTTCACGGCGGTGACTATGAAGAAAGCAGTCTTTTGGGATTTGGCACCGTGTATATGTGGTGTTAACCGACGTTTCGGAGGAACGTATCGCCCCCATCTTCAGGGTAGAAGAAAAAGTATAAGAAATCTGCAAGCGACAACACCGTGAGAATTTGAGTACATATTTGAGTACATGTTGCTATATCACACCTTTTCTTCACATAATTCATCTAACACTGTTTGAAAGATGGTGAAAATATATTAGAAAACAATCTTCGTCTTCTCTGTCAATTTTCGAGAAGGAATTGAGTAAAGCCGTAAGATTCTTCGTTAAAATATCTGGAACAGCGAGTGAAGTTTCACAGACTTGGATATTGCTGAAAAAGAAAGATACGAAATAGTTATAGTAACAAATGTATAGCAGAGACAATGCATTTTCGACAAAAGTCTGACCACTTTATTAATGTTACATGTTCCTTTGCAGACCCTTGTAGGGACAAACAACAGGATTCCAGCTGAGATATCTATCATCTGGCATTCTGATGACATGAAATGTTTAACTTAACTACTATTTTCTTTAGAACAATATCGCATTATCTATAACATGCTACATACTAAAGTATTTATCTGCAGTCTCTTCTGTTTACTACTGCTGCAAATGGCTACCCCGCGTAGTTGCATGAAGATATGATTGTTTCGTGTAATTAAGTGATGTTTAAAGAATTAAATATAGAAAACCACATTATGGTTTATATGAATGTTTAGAAACCGGCTAACTACATTGTGTGAGTCATATCTGGTTAAATGTTATTTGCTAATTTGGTCATGAAATTTCCTGCTTCTAAAGAACCCAGTGTGTTACAGTATGTCCAAAAGGACTTTTATCTTGAACTATGTGAATATGCACTCCTTCACCCTTAAATTCTCTCAAATTTCAGTTTACACTATCCTCTCGTCTACACTTACGCTTTTAAATCACTCTGGTTCTTTACGGGTTTCGGACTAGAATTTCAAACGCTTGACTTATGTCTTCCATTCTTGTTCCACAGTCTGCCATTCGCACTCATTTTATTCAACCGCGTTCATGTTATAAGAAGAATATATACTGTAAAATTCCTCATTTCCGGTCACGGTAGTCGAGCGGGGTAAGGCATGTACTGTCTTCGCTCGCTTAAAACCGGGATCGTAGGTTCGAATCCCACTCAGGGCATGGATGTTTAGTTTGTGTGTGTGCGTTTTTCTGTGTTTGTGTACAGGTAGAGACCTTGCGACGAGATGATCACCCGCCCAAGGTGTCCTACCGAATGTGTAAGATCTAGAAAAACCGAAGTGAACGGAGAAGTTCATGCAGGTAGGCCTAGGCCCACTGGGGCTGTAGTGCCAAGGAAAAAAAATCCTCATTGCGTATTTTTCCCTACATCCCCGTTAACCTCTCTTAATGAATTCCACGGACCATGGTACTACTTGAGAGGCTGGCTGAAATATAGACATTGCGAAATAGTCTGCCCTCGAAACCATGTTTACAAGGGCAAGCCACTGGGTTCTTCATCCTGAGCCGGATGAATCCAGAGCACAACTTACAACGCCCATTTCAATATTTCTCTGTTCACCAATTCCAGATTTCCTATTTAGGCTGTTTGTTCCATGTTCACGACTAAAATGTTATATGCATTTTTATATATTCCATAAATACTCTGTGTCAAGTCTAGGTAATCTCTTCCTCTGTTTGTTTTCAGGCTCCGTGCCCCTCCCTCACAGAACCGGACAAGTTTGACAGTCATACAGAAGAACGCATAAAATTGTAGTTTCATGTATTCTTGCTTTCAGTATAGCACTATTTATTCTATTACTGCAACTTCCGGAATGATAGCATATTTTATAAAACTTTAAATATGTATTCACTAAATACAGTTGATTTCTCCTTCCTGTATTTCATTAATAGCAACCCGAAGAAAATGTTTTCCAACAGTTCAACATCTTTCAATTAAATATGGACTATAAACAACAGAACATCGACTCGCTGAATTAATGTATCCGATGGCACAATTGGTTCACTTATGGCACATATTCTGGGGAAAACAAAACCCAGTATATCATATAAGTCATTAGGTTAAAACTGATTTATATGCTGGCCAATTTATATGGCTTATCATAAAAATGTGGTCAAAATATATCATCCGGTGACGAATGTAGAGCGGTATGTAATTCATAATAATGTACTAAAGTGGAATTCTATTTCATTTACGTATATTGTAAATTAGACAGGACTGGAAAATATTTTTGGATTTTTGGCAGTAATAAATTAAACGATTATTTAAAATACTCCACTCACATAACGCATTCTTTGGACCGTCCCTGGGTCTGTTCGAGAATTTTAAGAGACAGAAATGTATTCATTAAAATCTATATTATGTCTTTTAATCAAACTTTCATTGTTGGTAAATTTCTTTACTCAGAATTTTTAATATATCTCAGTATCTGCTGAAGCGGTGTAAAACTTTGAAGAACAATCCGCACTGCAGCACATAGAAGTTAATTCATATCATCACACTAAGCTTCGAAGTTTAATTTGAAAATGACTTTCCAATGAAATGTTACGACACGTATACTGGTACAGAATAAATAAATTAATTCATACAGCAGGTGGAGCCTCTGAAATATATTAGTAAATTTTATTATAGGCAACACAAGTTGTGCGTTTTACATACGTATGCCTACTTTATTTTCTGTCTGAATATGCAGGGAAACAATTAATTTCAATTATGAACAAAATCTATTTGCTTTGTTCCAAATTTAAGGAAATAAAAACGTTTTAAGTGGAAAGATGATTTAAAGTAATTATAAATTATAGGCCTAATATAGATATAGGAATCCAGATGCATTACTGAGACAATGTTGGACGAATTTCTATGGTGAAAAAAATATTTGTTAATGCAGTTAATATATTCGGAATCATTAAGAGGGGTAGAAATTTCTAACCTCAAATTTCGTGGTACAACATAATTTAGAATGAATTAAGGCGCATGCGACAAATACTACTGGCTAGTACATGCGTTTGAATTGAATTTGTCTATTACATGAACAAAATATATGCCATATTTCTATATAATCAAAACCGACATTGTGTGAGAGTAACACACATAATTATATATTTTAATTTTCGACAGAAAATATCTAGAAATATAACAATGAGAAATAAACTACGAACTTATTTCCAATTTCCATATAATTAAACATGTTTCCAGATTGATTTTTCCTATATTGTTGTGTTGGGTAAATTCTTATAATTTAGATTAACATTGAAATATTTATATTTGTTATCTTGAATGATCTTGGTTATTTAAAGATAAAAACAGTTTACCAGTATCGTCTGGAAGAAAGTGACAGCCGATGATCCATCAATATTTCGGAGTCATATAACTTGAAGTCAGAATAGATAGAAACACTGATCAATCATTGACCAATCAAATACTAGTTTCCGTTAGTGATCTTATCAAACCGAAGTGTATAACGAAAGCTTCTTAATATATAATTTATCTACCACTTGTATTGCGTAAAACTATCTCGATTAATAACATAAACAAAATAAATCGACACTTAAAACTTCCTAGATTCGAAATAGGAATTGACGATTACCAATCTGTTCAAGTTACACAAATAATGTAGAATTGACATCAGTAACTAAGCGAATAATAAACTAAACATCACTTTGTATAAGAGATCAACAAACCATCGCAAAAAGTCTGCAGCAGTAGAACTTTAGCAAATAAATGTCAAACGGCTTTTTGATCGGCGTTGTGTTGTCTGCACCGGTGTAACAACGTGGTGTTACGGGATGACCGCGCGCGAACTACCCGACCGGCAGTCTGCAGACGAACTGAAATGCCCTTGATCACAGCCAGCCTGCTAGTCAGTCAGGCCCCTTCTGAAACCAAGACAACTTCTGCTGCTGCAAACCAGCTATCTCTCAACAGCTTACGATATCTTTAAAACGGTAGGGAAAAGGACAGACGACAAAACAGATTCTACTATAATAAAAAGGAAAGATATAATAAAAAAAAAGGTCTTTCAACCAATCCCAAGACACGCATATGCACCAATGAGCTGTGGATTCACTTTCTTGTCGTGTTTTCTTGATGTTTGTCGAATTTAATTTGCTGGTTTATTTTGCAGTTTGTTGCGCCTTAATTCACAGAGGTCTATGTGCATACCCTTGTATTATTGAAAGAGAGGCGTTGCCATGTAGAATAAGCAGTGCATACGAGTATACTTACCGCTCCACTGGTGCAATTATTGCACCTATTCCTGTGTGTAATTTTCATGGCCTCATATGCACTTCATAGTGTTAAAGTTATTTAATGACTGAAAACTGATTCTTTAAAACACCGTACCCCTCGAATATCAAGAGCCGGGGTAGCTAGGTTGGTATAGTGACTGGCTGTGGACTGGACGACCAAGGGGTTGGGGTGGCCGCGCCATAGCTCAAGCGGTTAGTCGCTGGCTTCCCACCGCGACGGCCCGGGTTCGATCCCGGGTCTGGTCAAGTGGGATTTGTGGTGGACCAAGAGGCGCTGGGGCGGGTTTACTCCGAGTACTTCGGTTTCCCCTGCCAATCTTCATTCCACCAAATCCTCTATCATCATAATCACCCGGGGCAGGCTACAATAGGCCAATCAGTGGTCGCCGTGCCGAGTGGACTTAGTTGGACTCCACTCCCCACTAAGCGAATTAAAGAAAAGGGAGGGTCACTTCTCCATGTTGTTCAGACCGGCTCTGAGGCCCACCCAGACTCCTATCCACTGGGTACAAGGACGCTTTCCCCAGGGGTAAAAGTGGCCGAGGCTTGAAGCTGACCACTCACCTCCAACTAGTGCCGAGGGAAAGAAAACGTGGGTCTATACATCCACTCCCCCATACGTCTTCATGGAGTAGTGCTTGATTAGTTAAGCGCAGAGACAACTTGTCCCTTTCGAATATGAATATTCAATATCCTAACATGTATATTTATTATATGTCTGAATTTTAAGTAACATAAAATCAAATTCATTTATTTTTAGATTAATAGAGTTATTTGTTGTTGTTTCCAAAATAAATATAAACACATAATAATGCTTTCGATGTTGTGAAAAAACACTTCACAGATTTAAATTACGAATTTCTATATATCCTATATGTTGTGGAACTGGTTTCCAAAGTGAAAATCCTTTCCCTTCAAATTAATAAGGTGCAATGTGGGGTACCAGAAAGTTTTGGCAGATTTCTTGTGTTCCGGGGCATATATTTATATTCGAATGTTCTTTTTTTTTTCTTACATCAGAAACTGAAGTCTCCTTTAAGTACGCAAGAGAAATGGGTCTTCAGTACCCGACTTCCCAACCAGGATTTTAAGCAAGAGGTGGATGTTATTCTCCAATTTGGACTAGGAATATAAACATTTTCCAAATGTATTTCAGCGGTTTTACGTAGGCCAGCTAACTGGGTTGAATGTTAATTTGTTGTTAACACAACTGTATTCATTTATTTACAGTCCATTTAAAGATGTTGTTCTATGAATTCTTTTCGTTTTCACTTGCTAATCATGACGGGCCGATCAAAGTGGCCGCGCGTGCTGAGACATTAACTGCCTTCTCTTCCTCCAATACTGGGATCTTGGGTCTTACCGACGGTGTATGGGATCAAGAAACTGAAAAAGCGACCAAGGCCCAACAAAGGGCCCTAGAGTCATAACAATAATAATAGTAAATTTGTCCCCACGTTTAGCTAATTAAGCACTATGGCATGAAGGTGTATGGGGAAGTTGATGTATAGATATTTTCTTGACCTCGGCACTAGCTGGAGGTGAGTGGTCTGGGGAAAGAACCGCGGTGCCTATCGAATAGGAGGTTGAGTGGAACCCAGAGCTGGTCTGGACGACATACGGAAGAGAAAATTCTTGACCCTATCGTGCCTCGAACTCCGACCCCTCTGTGGTCCAGCCCGTAGCTAGTGGGCTATACCAACTGCGCTATCCTGGCTCCTTAATAATAATATTAATACTAATGATAATAATAATAATAATAATCATGCCACCAGTGACTCATACACACCATCGCCTCTTGAAATACACGGCGGCCCTGAGCTGGCAGAAAATTATTACATTCTCGGTCTAGCTGTATTTCTGCGTTCCAAAACTTGACTTGCCCCAAAAGTAACATTCTTACGCTTTTAAGTTTAACTTTAACGACAATTTCAGCAGCTCAGAGCATGCACAGCAAATAATCGGTGAACTGTGATTTGGAAGAAATATAAAAAGGAACCGATCGGACCTCATTTTAGCTACTATGCCGGCATTAGCCTGGAGCGCCTTAGGAAAATCACGACAAACCTGTTACTATAGTTGGCCTCCGAGCCAGTGCTTTAACCCGGAACGTTCCGAATTAGAAGTAGAAGAAGAAGAAGTAAGATCCAGTCGCCCGTGACGCCCGGTAAGGTAGCATGTCATTTCTTCATGACGTTAAACATGGCATCGATTTGAATCTTGTATCGGGGAAGGCGGAGCTGTTATGTTTCACGAGGTTTCCTTATCGCCTCAGTTGGCGAACTCCGCTATCATCCACACGACCTAAATCTGAATATTAATTGCTACGTACATATCAATTCATTCATCAGTGACTTCAGAGCGCTTTTGTAAGGCCCTGGCTTCTTCATGTTCTTAATCGTTTCTACATAGACAATGGAACTCCTTGGACGAGTGATCAGCCCGTCGCAAGGCCGCTACCTACATGTAGGACAACACAAGCACAGAATAAAAATACACACAGACAACCATGCCTTCAGTGGGATTCGAACACACGATACCAAAATGACGCCTTATATTTTGTTTCTATACGACAGTTATGTTCTCACTAATCAATTAATATCATTGGCATACAGGGATTGTAGTATAATCCTTCAATGGGTGCCTACATTTCACGAGTTCCCCCCCCCCCTTGGCACTACAGCCCCAGTGGGCCTAGGCCTACCTCCATGAACTCCGTTCACTTCGGTTTTTATAGATCCTACACATTCGGTAGGACTCCTTTGGCGGGTGATCAGCTCGTTGCAAGGCCTCTATCTGTAGACAAACACAGAAGAACGCACACAAACATCCATGCCCTGAGTGGGATTCGAACCCACGATCCAGGCTTCCGAGCAAGCGAAGATAGTGTATGCCTTAGACCGCTCGGCCACCGTGACCGGCTAAATTTGACGAGTAGTAACCCTAAATTTTGCAAGCCAAAACTCAATACATATTTTTAAATTCCGACAAGCCTCTTACATTTCCCACTCATCGCTAGACACTTTATTTAATCTTCTAAGAGTGAAAATCATGCAGCTCCTTTATATTCTGTATGCCACATAACCTCTGCAAATCTAAAATCTTAAGGTCACTGAACTTACATAAAAATCGAATAGGATTCTGGTTTGGGGTGTGTATTATTCTGGCAGTTGAAGGGTTTGCTAGAATGAGGCGTTTGAGATGTCACTTTAAGTCTAAGGCAGAGCGAAAGTCCTTGACCCTGAGAGAGAAAGGTCGTGAAATCAGGTCCAGCCCAGCGAAATATGTGCATGACAATTGCATCTGGATCAGGGCTCGGAGATTTTCAACCTGGGTGGTGTGATATATTTCATTAACAGGATACAGTGAACATGCAGAATATTGTAGGCGATACGAGGAATTTCTGTTGAAGTGATTTCAAAGTGGGAGGTAAAACTAAATGCATATTTACAACTCACAATATTCTATCTGTATCGTCAAGTATAAATTGACAGTCGTACCATATGCACAAGTAAAGGTAAAATTGCTTTTAAACACGATGTCTTACCAAAGAAGGGAGATGAAGTTACACTAATACTCTCAATTGTACGCAAGAGAGTGGCTCTCTATAAGATCTATTTACATTTCTCCATTCACAGACATTAGTAAATCATGTAAAAGTTGGACTGAAAAAGCGTGTGAAAGCAGGTTTATCTGCTCTCCCCTGCCAGTCAACATTTTGCCAATCCAAATGCTCAGTATTTACTGACCATCGCCCTTGGCCGCGCCCTAGCTAAAGCGGTTAGTCGCTGGTTTCCCACCGCGGCGGTCCGGGTTCGATGCCGGGTTTGGTCAAGTGGGATTTGTGATGGACAAAGTGGTGCTGGGGCTGGTTTTCTCAGAGTACTTCGGTTTCCCCTGCCAATCTTCATTCCACCAATTGCTCCACAATCACCCTCACCTATCATCTGGGGCTGGTACAATAGGCCAGAGGTGGCCGCAGTACACCCCACTAGCAATAAGAAAAAAATCACCGCCCTTGAGACTTGCTATGGCATGACCAGTGCGTACGGTCCCACACCCTCTGTTGTCAACTGCAACTTCTCTTGTGTGACCCGACACGAAGTAAGAAGTAAAGATGAAGACATTAGTATTAACTATGAGGTAAAAGACAAGTTGTGAATAAGTTGTACCTATGCTTAATTAATTAAACACTATGCCATGGAGACGTAAGGGGAATGGAGGCATAGCTCCACCATTCTTGACCTCCGCAATCAATGCACGTGCACTTCACTGCCGCTTCACTCAGGGGAGAGCGCCCCGGGTACCAATTGGATAGGAGGGTGAGTGAGTCCCAGAGCGGGTCTGGAAGCTGAGAAGAAGAGATAAAACTTGCAATGCATGGAATCGAACCCTCATAGTCCAGCCCGTCACTATACCGACTTCCAAGTTTTGAATATGCCTAATAATTTTTAGTCACTGTAGCCGCGCGGTCTAAGGCATGAACTGTCTTCGCCCGCTCAAACACTGGGGTCGTGAGTTCGAATCCCACTCGAAGCATGGATGTCTGTGTGCGTTTATTCTGTGTTTGTGTTGTTCTATGTGTAGTCAGAGGGCTTGCGACAGGCTGATACTCCGTCCACGGAGCCATACAGACTGTGTATAGATTTAGAAACTGAAAAAGCGGCCAAGGCCTAACAGAAGACTGTAGAACCATAATAGAATAGATTATATGCTATGTAATTTCTATCTTCGGTCCCTGTTTGGTACTTACGTATCAACTGCATATGCGGCCGTAACTAATTGTGTCTTATCTGGTAATTCATAAATATATGTATAGTAGGTGGTAAGTGATGTGTATAAACCTCGATAGCCACTGGATCTCCGGATGAGGCGTTAGGTGATTCCCTCATTTTCTCGAAGAAATTGCTGCGTTTATAAAATGAAATTGGTCACGGCAGCTTCCTAATGCTTAATTTTAAAATTCGCAATTATACGATGCTGTATGTAATTGCGTCACAGCATTTGAGACATACTCAAGGATCGATCAATTCCTCCAATTACATTATTATCCATGAGTTTTCCACTTGCTGTCCAATATGCACGAGGAATTAATTCCGAAGCGGAATAGACCAGGCGGACTAAATAACAACAATGTAAAGGAGTATTGACATATATCAGCAGTTTAATTGTAGTGAAGTTCGGTCTGTGATAAATGAGGGGTGGTAGGGGTCCTCCGTTGCGCAACATGTCACAATATATTAAAGAACAGCTTTCTTACAACATTCAGATTCGACGTAAAGGAAACAGACCAAACAAAAAAAAAACTAGTAGTTTTAGTCCGCAAGCGAACTATACCGACCGAGCGACCGCCGCTTGTCGGCGAATTTAGTTCCAACTTTTGCTGATAGAGGGTGTCGCGTGGTCAGTGCAACGAATTCCCACGGCCGTTAATTTCGGAACCACTATTTCCTCCAAACAGCTCCTCAATTATCTTCACGAGGTTGAGTGGACCCCGTTCCAGACCCACTACTTCTCAGAAAAGAATCCGATAGCGCCGGGAATCGAACCCGGACCTCTGGATCTGTAGCCAGGAACGCTGACCATTAGACTAAAGAGGAAATAGACTACGGTTAAAAATTAAACATAAATGGACAATGATAACAAATGGATATTTTACATGAAATGGTGTGTGAAATTGTGAACTGAATTAAGTTTCAATGTAAATTGCATTCCGATTGGTATGTGTCTATTTTCATGTAGACTCATCTAAAATTACTACAGATACAGAAAGCATATTAATGCAGAACACATTTTCAGTTTCTTCTTCTTCCTCTTGTCTTCCTTTTCTTGTAGTTTGGAAATGATTAGCTGGAAAGTAGAGGCAACAGCAAGAATATCAGAAATTCCCTTTTCTTGGAAATTGATACAGGATTAAAGTAAAAAAATGTTCAAAAAAGGCAGAAAAACAATATTCAGAACGAAATTACAAAAAAGAAAAATAATTGTACTAAAAGAAGAAATTGGCTTGTCTGAAACAGCTTCTAGAATGTACCAGAGTAGCAGGGCGTTGCACTGAACTTGACTCGCTGAATGAAGGGGGGGGGGACAGAGGAGGAGATGTGGACTGCTCTAGGCGACATCACAGCCGCTTCCTGTGCGGCGTGCTGGTAACGAGCTGCAGACAACTTTCGGCCCTCCGATGTGGCTGGCTTCAACCCCACCCCAAATTATGTTATTCTTGCATGCACTTTCCGATCCAGGTAACAAACATTATTATCATTTCCTACCAATGTTAAATATTTTCAATATACCCCAGGTTTGGTACTCACTCACTCAAGGAGCTGAGACCTTCTTGAG
>NW_019721003.1:68246-94946 GCF_002891405.2 Cryptotermes secundus | reverse complement strand
TTTTGAATAGTGCTGTGTCTCGTATTATGTTCTTCCTGTGTTTATGACGTTGAAGAGGGTGTGTTCAAGTGCTGTATAATAAGGTCAAACATGTTGTTTTGATTGTTTGTTTCCCTTGTTTGTTTCTGTTCATCTATCAATTTATTGTGTTTGTTGTAGTAATATATTTGAATTCCTCTTTTATGATCATTATATTACCCTTAGTAGCTTTTACGATGATTTAATACGAGACACAGCACTACCCAAAACAGTACAAACGACACAGCACGCACGTAAACTACACGAATAATAAGGTAAGGGCTAACTAAACATTTTAATAAACCTAAAAGCATTATATATAACTATATAAGATAGAATAAAAAAATTAATATAATAATATATTTACAGAACATAAAATCAAGAGAAATAAACGACATCTCCCACCATCAGGAGGAAAACAACATGACCCAATGTCGGCTCAAGATATTTTAACATAATAACTAATTTTTTACATAAAAAGAAAATTTTAATACAATTTTAAAAACATTGGGAGGATACCGTATGGAAAAGTGAACATCATATCGCGTGCAGTGGAAAATCCCCATCAGAATACCCCGCAAATATGCTTACAAGGAACAGCATCATACGTAAATCTACACTTCAAGAAGCGCCACTGTGAGTGCCTAAGACAAACATCAATACCAAGCGTGATAACAACAAAATTTATATAGTGAGCATTATTCATAGCTTAAGTGCATATTGTTAAAACATCTTATGTGACAGTGTTTCCTGATCGTAGTGGTGCACCTCTGAGGATGATTCTTTTGAATCGAAACATGTAAGATGAATGAAGACTGAAGTGTTGTAAACTTGTATGTCACACTGGACTGAAAATTATCCACTTTGTAATAACATTCCTCTGCTAGCCCCGAGATTCATCTGGTAGGGAAGAAGAATATTTCGTTGGATCTTATGGAAGTAAATTGTAGAAGGGGGGTTGGGTTTACTGAAGTCTGGCTGGCATACAGTGGTGGGTTTTGGACTTTAGGATAATGCTATCATAGTGTTTGTGAGTCAGATATCGATCTGAAATGAAACAGGAATAAGCACGAAAAGAGATAATATTTAAAAAAACTATGGCTAATAAGAAAGGGAAATTCTCTCTGCAGGTAATTCCTTCCAGTGTTACAAGCCCGAAGGTCGCGGGTTCAAGTCCCGATGAGGTCATTAGATTTTTTTTTTTCAATTGACCTAATCCTTCCATCTGCACTGTGGCCCTTGGGTCGACTCAGCCTCTAACAGAAATGAGTACCAGGAAATAATTAAATAATTTTCCTGGGGAGTAAAGCGCGGCCGTCGCGTAAGGCTGACAACCTTACCGCCATCTTTGAGCAGATTATCTAGATAATGTGGGAACCTCAACGTCTCACAACCCTATGGGCCTTCACGGCCTGGTACAGGGATAGCTTTACTTTTCTTTTTTCTACGTTGCATTTTATCTAGTTAATTCGGTTTATCTTCAATGTGGCCCACTGTAAACTCACACTTCGTAGTACCAAAGTCTTTTCCTTCACCAGGCCCAACAAACCTAAAAATGAGGATTAATATAATTTCATTTCGTTAAAGGTAAAAACACTGAGATCACAAAAAGGTAAAGTTGTCCGTGTTTATTTAATTAAGCACTACGCCATGAAGGCGTGTGGGAGAGTGGCTGTATAGATCCACATTTTTTGACCTTGGCATTAGTTGGAAGTGAGTGGTCAGCTTCACGCCCCGGCCACTTTACACCCGGGGAAAGACTCCCCGGTACCCATTGGATAGGAGGTTGGATGGACCCCAGGGTCGGTCTGGATGACGTGGAGAAGAGAAAATTGTTTGACCCTACCGGGACTCGAACTCCGTCCCGTTGGTCGTCCAGCCCGTAGCCAGTCGCTATACCAACTACACTACTCCGGCTCCTATTGAGATCATGACTGGCCTAATATATTTTATGTACTGTATCCAAGGCCAGATCTGTCTATCCTTCCCTTACAAATTGGTCAGTAAGCTCAGTTGCCACAGAATGTGTACGAATCTGCAGTTAAGACATGAAAATACACAAAACAACTGTAGCAATTTTTCGGGGTTATTTTCTTTCCCTGACACTCTGTATATTTCCAATCTGAAGTCACTGAATATGTACAATGACATTTAATATTAGGAACTTTGCATCAAACATAGGACGAATATTTATGATTCTGTATTTCAGCAACTGTTCAACTTAATGTCCATTATTTATGGTCCATGCAACGCTTGTTCATTCACTACTTAATTTTAGTTTAACATTACGCACCTTGACACTACATGTTTCGTCCACAAACGGCTATTTTCAAATGTACTGATATGTTACAGATATTTTTATTAAATTATGTTAATATAATGTAACAGTTTCAACATAATTTTTCAACATAATATAATTAAATATTTGTAACATATCAAGACACCATAAGATGGCCGTTTGGGGCCGAAACATGCAGTGTCAAGATGTACAACATCCATCGTCTGATATGTAAAAGCAAAAAAAACCCCGACGATTCGGAGACTGGATCTATCTCTACCTATGGGTGTATAAGGAAGAATAAACCTCCTCAATTGGGCCCGTTAAAAAGAATTAGTCTCAATCACGAGACAAATCCCGATCTGTAGAGAACAACCTATGAACACCCGACAACCGGTTCCATGAGTAGGAGATAAGAATAAAATCACAGTAAAGACGTGATAGAAAATTTGTGCCAAGCATGCACATGTCAGCAATGTAAAAAACAGAAGTATAGATTAAATCCCATGAATTCAGTTAAAAACGAAAGTGAAAACTTGGATAATGCATGCCTAATCTGTGTGAATAAAGAATCGTGCCACCAGGGCGACTTCGGGGAATCAGACTAATCCCCGGAGCAAAACTTGCAGAAGTAGTGGAAGCCATTAATATTCATAAAAACTTATATTTGATTTGTTAAGCTCTTCATTGATGAGGGGAATCCATATGGGGGAAATATCCAAACTGGGTTGGCTGATGGGATTGGTTGAACATGCCATAGGAGCTGATTCTTTGTACATTCTGTATCTGCTGATACTTTCAACCTCCAAGTTCCTAGCTTACCCTATGACCTTCATATGCATGAAGACCCACCTGAAGACGGAGACAGATCCAGTCTCCGAAACGTCGTGGTCTTTTGTCTTTTACATACCAGACAATGGATGAAGTCCAAAATAAGCCAAAAGAAGTACAGCATACACCATCGTCAGAATCCTTTCAAATCTAAAGATGTATAATGTTAAACTAAAATTAAAATTGAGTGGTGAATGTAAGAGTGTTGCAATAGTGACGGGCGATAAATACTGGACGTTAAATAGGACTAGTCAAATCCAATTTTCCTCATTATATAATTCCTACATTATGCATATTCTTTTTAAACTTAACTGTATAATTTTCTGACAAACTACGGTTCCTATACGTAAAATGTATCGGAATAACATTTACCGTTTTAATTTCGGGCTGTGACAAATTTTGTGTTTATTCCCCAGCTACTTTTTAAGATATGAACGTCTATCAAATGTTTAAATGTGTCTCTAATTCCGTACAAATTATCACAGTGACCAGGCATACTTATCCCGTTTTTCCTCTCATAATTTTCTGTCACTGCCCTTGGTGCCTTTGCGTGATGCTTGCAGAATTTGTCTCTCCAACAACACATTACCCGTACAATTAGTCTTGCAACAATAAAACACGCGTCCTTATATATAATATCCTCTTTTTGCAAATTTAATGAGCAGAGCATGAATAATAATGAACAATACTTAATGATTCTAATTACAGATATTTTAAGAAAGTTGTTTTAGCACACAACTTTTGTGTCATCTTTCGTTGCTAACTATAGACGTCCTTTCAGCAATGGTTTCATGTTTGGATAAGTTTTATTGCTCCTTGCACCAGATTCATAGCCATGTCAGCCCCTTCATGAAGTCTCTAGTAATTATAATAACTTATTGCACATGCAAATGTAATTATAATAAAACTCAGAGGACTCATGGGTGCAATTACTGTGCCGGAAATGTTGAACGAAAAATTGTCAGATACAAACTAACGTGCCATATTACACATGCTTAATATATTGTTACAGAATATATTATATAGACATTAGAGAGATAATCAAATATTGAACAAAATTCATTTACCTCAAAACAGATTTTGAAAACACCGAAATTATGGAACATATAAACAATATAAATCGAAATGATTTCCACTGTCTTCACAGAAGTGGTAGTACTGGGACAGGTTAAGGTTGACTGTTGCGTTGGTAGAATGCACAAAATGAATTATGATTTGTGATAGACGCAATAATATGAGAAAACACATTCAAACTCTGCTAAAACAGAAAAAGTCAACCTTTACCTTCAGCCATCTAACCAACGCAGATTTCGCGAACACATGTTGTGTACAGGGCACTTCATTCCGTAGGCTCGCATAAGAGAAACAAATTCTGAAGATTTTTTGGAGGATGTCTGTCTCCATTCTTTCGGTCCTCAGAATTAGTGGCGTTCCTCTTCATTTCCAACGTTGCAGGCTGCCTTACGTTGAAGAACTTTTCTCTCAATACTACAGACCGGCTGGTTAGAGAGTGTACGCCTTCCGTTGCCTCTCTCATGACCTTCCTGGTAAGAGAGAAGTTAGATTTAACAGCTGGTGGACCGCCTCTGTGGTCTAGTGGTCAGAGTACCTGGCTACATATCCAGAGGTACCGGGTTCGATTTTACTCAGCCTCGTGAGGATAATTTAGGACCTATTTCAAGGTCTAGAAACCCGAGATTAACGGCCGTGGGGATTCGTTTCGCTGACCATGCGACACCCTCTATCCGCTAAATTTGGCACTAAATTCACCGACAAACGGCGGTCGCTCGGTCGGAATAGTTCGCTTGCGGACTAATGCCACGGAGTTTGTATGTCCTGTCGTTTCTTGTCAAGGTCCACTCGTTGTGCCCCCCTTTATAGACGCATCATCATATTTGCTGAAAGAAAACATTTCTGCATTCTTGTTGGTTTGGGGCGTTTATATCAGATGTATCAGACAGAGGAAAATTAATCCGAGCTCATTCTCAGATAAGGAGCTCGGAACTGAGAGCTCAATCTGCGCTATAATATTATAGACAGTCTCTCGTCACTTTGGATCAGAAGGCTGAAAGTAAATACTTCGTACTTTATAAGTGAGAGATCGAAGGGGTGAATTCCAGTAGCAGGAATTTCCAGTTGAATGTTGGCTGATGTGGTTGTTTTGTCCAGTGCTTGGGTGTAAACCTTGTCACATCTCCCTCTGCTTGTCATGGCGAGATCTGTGGTACGTTTGTAAACGAGCAGCATCTGTTCATCCCAGCATTGTCCAAATGGTCCAATGGCGAATTTATCCACGGATTACGACTGGAAACGGAGAAGACTGGAATGTTATCGTGTTGGGGAGACTACTTTATGGTGTGATTCGGATGTGACGTCACGCGGAAAACACAACTAGGCAGGGACCTGCAATCTTACAGCAGATAAAATGGGCAACAATGGCTTCTGTGACCGCACTGACACAGTTTGTCGCCTAAGCTATACATCCAAGAGTCATTGCGTCAAATCATTCTCCCTTCACTCTTTTCCCTTTCAAGAATTTGTTGTATGGCTAGTACTTAATTTTTCCGCGCATGTTTGTCTGTCTTCTGGAATACGTAAAGTACGTTATTACTTTGAAAAGTCTTAACAAACTTTCAAGGCAAATGATCTAATGAGGGTTACACTGCCAAGACGTGGCTATATATTTGACTTTTTCACAACAATACAAAAACACGGGTATGCTAATAACGGTAGGACGTAACTGCATAGTGCAGTAACGTACGTAAATTAGTGATACGGAATCTGAAATATGCATGTGCTCCCCAGTTGCTTTCTATTGATGGTTGCATAATGCAAACATCTGGGTACACTAACAGACAGTTAATTCCTTTCCAGACATTTTGTCCTGCTTTATTCCTAAATACGTGTCCTCTTCTATGCTCTACAAAGTTAGCATTAGTCCCTGTAAAGCAGCAAATAATTTCCATAAATAAAAAGTAAATCTGATAACAATGTTCTGGAATATACTATAGCCTATGGTTTGAGTGAGAATTAATAAATGGGGTAATAGGAGCAGGGAAATTATAATAAAGTGAAAATCCAGTCCGTTAGTCCACATATTAATGGACTCGTGGGAAGCCTTTGTACAAACTGTGAAATAATATAACTGCCACCTTAATAAAAAAAAAAGGCAACTACATAGAATGTGAAAAGCGAAAGAAAGAAAAAATTTGGCTGAATAAGGTGGCATTGTGAACTTTGAATAGGTCATAGTATCTATCTATGTCTGTCTATCTATATATCTATCTATCTATGGCTCTATAGCCCTCTGTTGAACCTTGGCCGCTTTTTAAGTTTCTTAATCCCATACACAGCAGGTATGGCTCCTTAGAATGAGGATCAATCCGTCGCGAAGCCGCTACCTACACATAGAACAACACAAACACAGAATAAACCCATGCAAATATCTATGCCTTAAGTGGGATTCGAACCCACGATCCCAGCTTTTGAGCGAGCGAAGACAGTTAATGCCCTAGACCGCTCGGCTAACGTGACCGGCAGTATCCATTACACTTCTTCGAAAATATAGACCGAATCAACTGAAGTCCTAATGACTGAACGTGTGTGTAACCGTTTGCACTTTTTCAGTTCTCGACAAGATGGCGTCTATTAGGACTGAGACTTTTCCTGCTTCTCTTCACATTCTCCGGCAAAATCTGATATAACAGGCGTATTTCAAGCTAGGGTATTACAGAATTATTTCATTTCAACACTCATAACCTTCTTTCAACTCAGCTCAATATAAGCTATCCAATACTATTTCACCATTCGCCTTGATTAAATTCTTAGGACGGCCAAGAGAAACATCTCTCTTATTGGTTAGTTTTATACAAGACTCACACACGAAGACATGAAACAATTAATGAAAGCAACTGAGCAGAGAGAATTGTTATGCCGTACAGACAAGGCAGGCTGAGCCGTGCGCCACGGCATGCTTAGCGCACAGACAAAGCATCATGGGTAATGTGTACGTTAACCTTTGATTATTAAGAAGTTGCTCCTGATCTGTGACGGCCACTGAGTTTAATATGCGCAATGGCTAGTTATTATACACTTTTGGGGTATGCGCATGTCACAGCAATTGCCACGCCTCTTGTAGAGTGAACATATTGCCTTAGGCTCACGGTGTAGCACTGTTCCCCTTATTAACTCCTGAAAACAATTGACAAATGCGCCACTAAAAGACGTCCCGAACTTTATACTTCCTAATAGCCTGCTTTTTATAATAAAAAATAACAGACTTGCGAACTTGCGGCGTTGGGGAGAGGAAGGAAGAGAACCATAAAATTATATTGTAAGAACACACATTACACCTCGGAATAATCTTATCGCACAGATCTTGTGTTACTAATGTTCTATTCCGGTAATGTCAATTTATTATCCAAAAATACATGTTAGCTAGTTGATGGCCAACAATGTTGGACTTGTGTGCACTTAATCATAAAACAGGACCATAGTTGAGATAGAATCCTTTATCGTTTTGAACTATAGGTATAATCATGTCATGCGGTGGCAAAGTTGCCTGAGGCACTATGCTACTACCCGGTAGCTCGTGGGTTCGATTCCCGATGAGGTCACTGGATTTTCTTTTTAATTTACATAATCCTTCCCGCCGCACTATGGCCCTGTGGTCGACTCAGCATCTAACAGAAATGAGTAACAGGAATCTTTCTGGGGGTAAAGAGTTGCCTGCAGATGTGTAAAGCCGACAACCTCACCACCATCTCTGAACCGATAGTCTATAGAACAGCAGTGTCCAACATGCGGCCCCCATAGCCACAAAGTGCGGCCCCTCAACTTTTAGAGCTAATTGATATTAAAATCAATATTAAAATGTTAATAGAAATTTTTTTAAAGACAATTTTCCAACAGACCAGAAGACAAGAAGTCTCACGCAGACATACCGTATTTACGCATGTATAGGCCGCAGCACAATTTTCAGATAGAAATTATAGAAAAAATAATTTTCTTGGAATATTATTTCAGGAGTAGAACATCCTGTATTACTAATTATGAATATAATTTTTTTTAAATGAAGTGTGATTTCGAATATTTCGAATATAAGCCGCACCCAAGTTTTCCTCTTGAATTTTTGGCAAAATATGCGGCCTATACAAGCGTAAATACGGTAAATCAGCAGGCTGGATGAAATTAAATGTTTTGCTATTTCTAACATAATTTACTGTGTAATCTCTCTTTTTACATATTGAAAAGCTGTTTGATACTTGTCAAAAATGACATTCTCTTGCTTTTTAAAACTGTAAGATATGTGACTTTAGGTAATTACATTGAAATTATTCCTAAATAATAAATAGAATTAAGTTTCCTTGTATTGAAATCTAATGCATATTTCTATTTTGAAGTGCGGCCCTGGACTATTATTTATAGGGCTGAGGTGGTCCTCTGTACAAGTTGAGTTTGACATGCCTGGTCTAGAAAATATGGGAGACTCGACGTCTCACAACCCTATGAGCCTCCACAGCGTGTTACAAGGCTATCTTTACCTTTACCTATCTGGCGTAGTGTTTTGTCACCTTTCAGCTGTCTCGGACCAAAATATGGATCTGAGTTCAACCGCTGCATAAGTAGTAAGAAATTCGTGCACCTGGCTGTCATTTCAGTCACCTGATCAACAATCGATTATCATATTACCTACTCTCAAATTAAGGAACTGACCACATAGTCAAGCAAGCAACCAAATAACTAATGAAATAATGGATTGAGTAGCTAAGTGGAAACTAACCAAGAAACCAACCAACACTGACAAAATATCTAACCAACCAATTAACAATACACCTGCCTATTTTATTACGTGCCTTGACTCATTGTGCACGGTTTGCTTTGATGATCAGTCATTCACCTTGTCACGTAATTTCAATTCCCGGTCGTCGTCCCCCCCCCCGTGGCACTGCTGCCCCAGTGGGCCTAGGCCGACCTCTTATGCAGTTTTCTCCAATCTCCTGTCACTTCATCTCTCTTCGGTCCAAATGTTCTCAACACCCTGTTCTCAAATGTTCCTTAGAGAAAACGTATTAAAGGGGTAGATATAAACGTAGGCTTATATTCAAGATGGACGGAGGCGATACCAACTATAACAGAAATAGAAACAATTCCAGGGGAAATAAAATGAAAGAAATGAGAAAGATAACATGAAAGCAAGGCGAGAAAAGTTATAACGGAAAGAAAGGAAAAGAAAGAATAAAAGAACGGGATGAAGAAGACAGAAAGATGGAGTTTAATAGAGCCTACAGTCTATCAGGAGGCAAGGCAGCAGCGATTGTATCACGCCTCTCTGCTAGCATCTCCATCGAAACTGTCTGTAATGATGTATATTACCACACTTATCGTGGCTCCGGTATTTAGTACGTGCACTGTAACGTCCTGTCCATGTAGCCGCTTCATGTATATGCAGCAGAGTAAGAAATTACAGTGCTTTTATTATAATTAATATAACTGATCCTACGTTATAGAGATCTTAATAATCACGATGGGCGAGGTAGAAATTATTCTGGAAGAAGGTGAACTCTGGTTTCTAAAGAATAGAAATGTGTAATTTATCGCTAGCCCTTGTTATAACAAACTTCCTCCTGAAATGTCTCAGCTTTTACGTTTGCAAGCTCGTTTCGGTCAGTTTCTGACTCAGTTGCCTAACTATCCACCTTCCCACCCACCCACCTACATATCTACACACCTACCTACCTCTTTACATATTTATATATATATATATATATATAGCTCCACGGTCCTTTATTGGGCCTTGGTCGCTTTTCCAGTTTCTTGATGTTTTACACCATCAGTAGGACTCTTTGGACGGGGGATCAGCCCTTAGCAAGGCCGCTACCTACTCACAGGACAACACGAACACAGAATAAACGTACACGGACATCAATGCCTCCAGTAGGATTCGAACCCACGACACCAATATTTGAGCGGGCGAACACAGTTTATGTCATAGACTTTGATACCAATGTGATCGGCAAATCAGTTGTCTACTTAAATGTAACTGCATGAATGTGTGAACCTATAAGGAGAACATTAATAAAATTTATAATTCATACCCTATTTCTTTCCATTGTTGAAATATTCGCTTGCTTTTCATTTTGTTAAAACAAAGTGTTATCTTTAGTTCTACAATTTTTTTCGAACACTTATACGCTGTATGACTATTCCCGTTAGAAGTTACTTATGAAATTAATTTCTAAAAGCGAGTTGTCTTAAAAGCTTTAATATAATTTCGCCCTCGAAAAGATCAAGAATATTTTTATATTAAACAGCTGAAACTGCTAAGACATCCAGGGATATGTCCTTCTTCGCTGATCTCGCACGAAAAATAGAACAGGTCATCAATAAAGGGTTTATAACGTAGGCTTCATTTGCGTAATACGGAAGCGTTAGGTTTGTGTTACCTCTTACAAATATGCCTATGAAAATTAATATTTTCCTGCAGAACTACTTGCGCTTTTTCATTCATATAACTATCATAAAAACGAACGTACCTTCTGCCATTGCTTTCATACCAGACACTATTTTTTTCCTGTGACAAATTGTGAATTTCATTTCCTTACATTCACGGCAGGCGTCGTTCACGGTGACCGCTGATAAACGCGGACCGTCAGGTGGTCTGATCTTGTCCCTGCAGTAAGTCGCATTAACCTTTTAAAGCCTAATGGTTACTATATGCACGACCTGGTTTAACATACTCCAATTCTGCATTCTGCCCACACAGTGTGTTTGTGTGTTTCATATAGTTCTCACAATAAGCATCGGATGTTTTCCTAAACAGCATTAACCGGCTGGTCCTTGTAGCGGAGACACAATGTGTTTCCTGTGAGGTAAGAACTGAATTTTTATATTTAGTTTGAAAGAAATCCGCTCTTTAAAGGGTTAATAGTCAGTCTGTGTTAAGAGGTGTTGATAGGAGGTCGACATTTATACTGTATTGAAGTTCACTACTGGACACCGTGTGTTTATGGTCGAAACTTTTGCAAGGGAAAAATTCACAGAAAAGGTATCCGTAAGTTTCATCGTAAATGTCCTGACTCGCCAGTTCCCACAAATTTGTCTGTATTCAAGCTTGTGAAAAGTGGCGGTCCATAGGTTCAGTCTGTGCCATAAAGAAGCAATCGAAGAGGATTTTTCTGACTGAAAAAAAAATGTTCGGGATATTGAGGCACGGCTACAAATCAGTCCTCGAAAATTATTAAGACATTTAGCACGTGAAGACAGAATGATCAACAAAAGACTGCGGCCTCCCAGATCCCAAGATCTCAGTTTTCACGATTAAACTTAAGGGAAAGGTCTACAAGAATCCTTGCAGCACTGAAGCTCTGCATAATGACATAACGCGTAATTTGATTAATTGTTTGGCTGTGAAAGCAGATCCTTGCGAAATATTTATTTCCTGTTACTGTTTTCAGTGTACCATCTGTGGCTTGCAACAGTAGATTTCTTTGTGCAATGAAAGAACGCAAACTTCAATTACATACATAAAGCCGAAGAGGGCAACTGTAAAATATTTATAAAATGTTCCACCAGTGAAGCTCCCGGTCTTATTATAAACATACTCACAAAATGAACTATCACAGGCAACATGAAATTTATGATATGTCAAAAAGAAATTGAAGGTATTGATGGCAATTCCTTTGATCTTAATATTCGTATTTCTACATGAATATCTTGTCTTGATCATGGCGTTATAAGCAAACGTAATAATTAATTCTCTATATACAAGCCGACCGCCTCTGTGGTCTAGTGGTTAGAGTTCCTGCCTACAGATCCAGAGGTCCGGGTTAGATTCCCGGCGCTACCAGATTTCTTCTGAGAAGCAGTGTGTCTGGAACGGGGTCCACTCAGCCTCGTGAGGATAATTGAGAAGCTATTTCAAGGAAATAGCGTCTCCGGTCTAGAATACTGAAAATAACGGCCGTGGGGATTCGTTGCGCTGACCACGCGATACCATCTATGCACTAAAGTTGGCACTAACTCCGCTGATAAGCGGCGGTCGCTCGGTCGGTATAGTTCGCTTGCGGACTAAAACCACGGAGTTCCTTTTATATACAAGCCACTGTGGAACACATGTGGAATCCAAAACTTCGAGTCTCTTACGATACGAAGAATTGATGAGATTGATTACATGAACTCTGAGCTAACTCCGCAACGAAGCTCAAGTTACGTCCAAGTACACCACATTTCTTCATTTTGCACTTCTATAGACGAAAGGCTGAAAACATTTAAGAAGTTCTCCAACATAAATAATGTACTGAAGACCAAACTTGCGAAAATAAAATTTCACGGATTAGAGTGCATTACGCAACGCTGCGTGTGATTATACATCTGTTGGTATGGATGTGATACTAGAATGCCTATATTCCTTGTGCGTATGGTAACACAGGGACCTCCAACACGTGTGTAGCTTGCTTTTAATGGCCAGTACAATAAGTTCGTATGCATATGTGTACATATATTTTGTTTTGACTTTCTCACGTAGTGAAAATGGAGGAGGTGGTCAAAACCTGTCGAGGTGACATGATATTAATATTGAAGAAGGGGGGGGGGGCGAATGAAAAGGACGTGAACGTTTCAGAGAAGGGATTAAAGAAAAGATGATGATGTCGCCACACAGCAACACACGAAGGGTTTAGTTTGGAGTGTAGCCGTCACTTTCTCACGTTATTCATATAATTTGAACTTGAAGATTCCAGGACATAAACCTCACTACATTAAGTGCACTATATACACATATGAGACGAAAGAACTGGATGGAATATGGACACTTCTTAGCGCATGAAAAAGTTGCTGAGAGATGATGTTTGGACTGCAACATGCAACCTGCATAGGACATTCAGCTACTGTTTATACTTACCGAAGTCCTCATATCCTATGTGACTGCGAGGCCATAGCTTATTTAAGATTTCGTCGCCTGGGTCAGTTCATCATGGAACCAAGTGACTTTTAGGACGCCCCCGTAAATAAAGTCCTACATTTCATTCGAAGTGTAGGATTAATAAGAGATTAATCCAAAGGGGAAGCACAATAGATCATTGATGGTCGCAGTGCAAGGGCCAGATTTTATGGTCCACCCCTTACACACATACCAAAGTCCTGAAATATGTGAACAGCGATATTTGTAGTCGGAATTGATCGAAATTTTTCTTAATTATAAATGGATGGTAAGTTAATTAGAAAATGTATAAGTTTCAGATGTTATGTAATAGCTATTGATATTGTCATGTATCCGTGGTTCCGTGACTAATAATAATGGGTTCCGAATTGGACAATTGGATTTATTGACGCTTTATTCTACAATCTTCCTTGTAACCACAATCAATTACAACAGCTCACAATCAAAGGCTACCTAAGACTCGCTTCATTCCTTACATGACTATGAATGTCTTCTCTTCTACTGTGACTGACTTGGTTCTGATTTACGAATGACTCACTTCTGCTTCACGAATGAATCAGGAATCACTCCTCATGTACAACTGAATTAGTTCTTCTCTGCTAGGCCTCTTATATAGTTTAGCGGTGTCCATAGAAGATGTTTGTTGCTCGTTCGTATCCACGGAAATCTTTGTTGAATCTTCGTTTACACAGAGACGCGTTTTATACTGAGTTGGTCTCTAGGAATCCACCTCCATAGAAACGTTAACTTCGCAGCAACGATCTAGTCTCCAAGAGTTTACACCTTCTATTTGTGCATCCATGGACACATTTGTTTAACATCTACCGATGGTTTGTATCTCCGTGGTTAAGTGTTTGCCAATTCGTCTCCTAGAAACACTTGCATTTCACATTGTGAAAGGTGTTAATGTTTGGTATACTTCACAGGCTAGTGGAACTTGCTATGATACACTTCGATGTATTCTCCCTGCATTAGCTCGGAAACCACGAAAAAATGCACTGAGGGCAGAGTCTAGCCAGTAACTTGGTTGTGATTCGAACAGAAGACCTCCGGAATATAAGACAGAACCTGCTTGACAAATTTTATATTTTTCACTCTATAACAACTGAGGTGGGGGGTACGCGGTAACGTAGTTGAGGCACTATTCTACAAGCCGGAAGGTCGCGGATTCGAGCCCAGATGAGGTGGATCTTTTTCGATTGGCCTAATCCTTCCAGCTGCACTATGGCCCTGAGGTCGATTAGGCCTCTTGACAGAAATGAGTACCAGGGATCTTCCTGGGGGGTAAATGGCTGTCGGCATGTAACACTGACAACCTCACCGCCATCTGTTAGCCGATTTTCTAGCCTTTCTTTCTTATTGCAGTAAGCATAGATAAATACTGTTACATGTACACTCATTGCTAGCCAACGTGTTGTTAAACAAGTTCCCGCAAAGACAGATTCTTGGTAAACAGCCTGAGGCTGTGATTTCTATGTCGTCCGCACCGAGCAGCGGTGGGAAAACGGGGTTATGCAACCCATTTCTAAACAACGACTCGGTAAACACACTTCCGCGTAAGCGGTGACGTCATCAGGAATAGAGACAGTGTTTTCCGTGGGGTCAGTGCACAGTGCTTCTAAGAGAAGTGAATGTAGTGACAGAGTTAGTTCAAGGGCAGTTACGAGTCAGTCGTAAACTGGAGGAGTGAGCCCAGAAGAAATTTATTTCTGGAGTAACTGAAGATCTGAAGATGAAATAGCAAGAACACTTCACAGTGATTTGAAGTGCTAGTTTCTGTGTTGAGATCGTTGCTAGGAGACGACTAGCGGATCCTGAGAATCCCAGTGCATGTGCAAAGGTGAACTGGAAAGTGTGTAAATCATGGATAGCGCTGTATTTAAGTATGATTAAGGGAACTTGTAAACAAGGCACTAATAAATCCAATCACCCGAACTAAACCCCATTATTTTCGTCACGCGTAACCACCTACAAGTGCCAATATTAAAAATACTTATTACAAATTCGAGCAGGAACCGTAACAACATGGCATGGCAGTATGCAATGTAGTATAATCAGAAGAAATTGAAAGAGTATAAAGTTTGTCGCACGAATTAGGGACATTCGGAGTTATTAATACAAATTTATATTAACATTTAGTATTTCCTGAATGCATTATGATATAAATATAGACAAAACTGTGACTTACAGATCGCAGTGCAGTTACTCTCTCTCTTTACATCATGGTATCCATCTTAGCTCTTGTATATCTCAGCATACATTCAGGAAATTTAGGTACTGCCGTGTCCGCACCGAAGAAGACGGCGCATTCGTACCTTAACGAAGTAAATTTCATCAGCACGGATTATAAACAGGCGTTCTGCAATAAGAGTTGGTCTAAACAGAAGTAGAGGGAAGCGTAAGAATTTGATATACAGGTATCTGCAATAAGTGGACTATGTGGCAGTAGATGAATCTTCTTTTCAAAAAATACCTTCAAAATATATGTTACATTGGAGGGTTCCATTCCATTCTATTATTTATATATAAGCAATCTAAGAGTTAGCAAGTTAAGCCTCTCTTAATCCCATCTCTTATTCAACGGTTTATGTAAACAATCTTTTTATCTTAACTAATCCTGAAAAAGAGGTCCAGTAACTCAAATAAACGATGTAAATATTGTCATATTCTCTGGTTCTGTGTGTTGTGCAAAACGATATATTTAAGAATATTGAATGTAAGATCTAATATAAATCTGGAAGGATTAGTAATTTTTTCCAATGGCTCTTCCAGCTCATTCAGGGCCCTGGCCTCTTATTCAGTTCCATAATCATTTTTCACAGACGGTAGGATTACTCGGACGAGTGATCAGCCCGCCTCAAGGCCGCTAACTAAACACAGGACAACACAAACGCAGAATAAACGTACGCACACGTTAAACATCCATGCCGTGAGTGGAATTCGAACCCAAGATCCCACCTCCGAGGGAGAGAAGATGCCTTAAGACGGTGCGGCTACTGTTTACGGCGGAAGGATTAGTAATAGCCTGTTAAAAAAAATCTGTTCATGTCAACGATCTGAAATACAAGAGGAGAATTTTACAAGACTTTTTTCGCTAAATTAAAATGGCTGTTTCAGCTGTTTATAAAATGTACTACATATCGCAAAAGGACAAACGCACTGAATGTGGCGACTTGCAATCGTCTTTATCGCATGGGTGTATCAGATACCGGCTTCAGTATGCAAACGCATTTAAATTTCCATTCATATTCCAACGCATTTCAGTACTGGAACACGTTTCAAGTTCAACAAATCATATCGCTTAGATTTAGAGTGAATAGAGTTTGCATTTTAAGGGGGTTGGGTCATATATTACTTCATTGTACATGTTCATATTTTCGCTGTGTTCCTTCGAGTGGATATTGCAAGGTTATGTTCAGAAAATTGCACCAACTGTGAATAAGCGCAGACAATTAAGCATAGGAAGAAAGAAGTCTTCTGGGATTTGGCACCGTGTATATGTGGTGTTAACCGACGTTTCGGAGGAACGTCTGCTTTTACCGGTTCTCACGGTCTCTTCGCTTGCAGATTTCTTATATTTTTTCTTCTACCCTGAAGATGGAGGCGATACGTTCCTTCGAAACGTCGGTTAACACCACATATACACGGTGCCAAATCCCAGAAGCCTGCTTTCTTCATAGTCACCGCCATGAAAGCCTCAAATCTTACACAATTAAGTAATTGTTTGCAGGGTACTACTTTAAAATGTGATAAACTTAAGGGTTAGGGTAATAGACTGGTATCTATGGGAAAATAATAATACTGGAGAATACAGGACTACAATTATAACTCAATGACCAATCTCCATCAAATTCTAAGGGCACGCTGACCTTTGCGTCCTCACGAGATGAATTTGAAGAGTCTTCTTACTGTTATTTTTCTCCTGCTTCTAACCTTCAGACTAAAGAACTATATTTCATTTCCTTTTCTGTAATGGACACCTATCTCAGTTGCATTTTCTCCTATTTCTTAATCCGAATTTCTTCGAGCATCTCTTGTTTTCTCAGGATTGTGCCCCTACCATTCCTTTCTATTCTTAGCTTGCGAATCTTTCACAATATTCTGTCTCCGCTTTTGCTTCTCCCACTTTATTGTATTGTGACGTATTTACTCCACGCAAGGACGGCTGAACCACAGAAACAACCGTTGCTAAGTAAAACACGCACGCAATAATGAAGTGTTAATGCAAACATTTTCTAGGCAACGGCTCGGTAAACACGTACCAATATGCAAGAGTACATCGTACAGAGCTGCGTTTGCTATGTGGTATGCGCCACACAACAGCACAGTCTGTACAGCGTTTTCTGTGGTGTCGGTGCTGACAAATTATATGATGCTCCAGAATAACAAATGAGGCAGTCCAGGAGAGTTCAGTTCTGTACGGAAGGATTTTTTTAATTTATTTATTAAGCAATCAGAATCTACAATTCTATAAGCTAGTTTGCTGGCGTAAGAGCTGTGATGCTCTTTAATGACGTGGTGAGTCCCTTCCCCAGTGGGAGGTTCCTCATTAGTTTTCTTTTAGGTCAGCTGGCCAGTGTCTTCGGAGTCTTCGATTGTGCTGCGGTTCAACGAGTGGCTGTAGGATGTCGTTTGAGTGATTTGCTAGTTTGTTGTGGTGTGAGGTACTTTTTTCTCTGATGAAGTCCTTGGTGTATGGTATATTTAGATCTGTATATAACGTTTGGTTGTTTACATACCACGGTGCATTTATTATAAGTCGAAGTATTTTTGATTGGCTTCTCTGGATTATTGATATATTTGATTTGCTGGCACAACCCCAGAGCTCAATGTACGGAAGGATATGAAGAAAAGAGTTAGTTGCATGAATGCGGCTGACAAGAGAAGACTTTATGTGTAATTCAGAGAGAATTTATAGTTTTTGTGTTATAAAGTCGTTGCCAGGAAATGGATAGTGAAGAGTAGTGGCAATAGACTGAGAACATTAGTGTGGAGTGATTTGGAGTGTGTAAATGAGCAATAGTGTAATAATTTAGGACTTGTAAGTGATCAATAAATTCGATTACCAATCCGATCCAGTCTATAGTCACTAATATAAGTGACATTTTATAGCTCTTGTGTCTTCCAGCCTGTTATGTTATTTTTCACTTTCCTTCTGCTGGATGATCTGCTTTTTGAATTAAGGCGACCTGGTCATGCATGCAGCTCTTCTGACCCTAGCCGTAGTGCTGGTGATTGATCTGATGATTTCCAAGAGGCGAGTGAGGTCCATTGATTGTAAGACACGAGTTATGTTTCGAGAGATGGTAGTACAGGAAGAGATGTTGACGGAATTATCCAAAAGGGGCACAGGTTCCGATAATAGTAAACATTTCAGTTCAGAGTTAGGTTTCCAAAAAAAAAATAGTTGTTTCGAGAATCATGAATTGCAAATGCACGTGGTCGAAATATATTACGATTTTCCAGTAATTCCCCACTTCCTTCGAGTTCACTAAGACCATTTTCAGTGCATGCTGCACTCAAATTATCTTCCTTGAACATCTTCCCAGCCTGATAAATGTTAACAGTTCTGCCAACATTCAACCGTCAGATATGTTTTGATGTCTTGTCAGTGGAAGGTCTTCAGTAGTGTGGAAAGCAAACATGAAGTTGAAACATGATTTGCCTTGGCTTCTTTGATGATATTAATGACATCCATCTTGAACAAGAACGGCAGGACCGTCTTTATTGCGCTCTGTGGCTTTATGAAACAATGAAAGTAATCTTTGAACATATCTTCTTGCACTCAACCTGACAGGCATATGCTGAGTGTCGTCCATCTGCTCTTAACTTCACAATTCCGAAGAAAATGAGCGTTGGTGGTACGATATAATCCACAGTAATCCACTTTCTAACAACATTGAATTATCTGTTTAGGCTGTAGTTTATATCGACCATTTCTAACTCAATTCTTTTCAAGAAAACTATTAGATATTTATTAAATTAAAGCCTTAATCGTGGAAGCAAATATGACCTCTGTTGTTCTAACTCAGAGAGATGGATTTCTTCTATGGAAGACAAGCAACCAAATCTTGACTGTCTTGGAAATATACGTTGGTGTACTGCAAGCTTCTGACACAGCTAATACAGTTCCTGTAGGATAGGATCCATGAATTATCTCTTGTACATTTGTCGAAAGGGGTTTTCCTTTCACATTCCTTTGTTGACAGAAATTTGGGCGACAGCCTATTGAACTGCTAGCTCGTTTACGGAGTGGCACCGTGTCCTGTATGAACCGTTTCAGTTAGTATTGTGGCAAGCCATAAGAAAAATACTTTCATATACTCCATTTGTTTGCTGCTTACTGTTGCATCAACTCCACACAACCTTCCTATACCCTAAGATATTTGTTTCTGGCCAGTCCGAAAGGAAGAAATCGTCTATAACAGAGAGGAACTGAGAATTTACACAGATGTTCAGCATCTTGTGGTAATCCAATTTGAAAATTCTGGATTTCCTTAAGACAGGATAACAGTTTTTTCCACGTGAAAACACAATGCTAATGATTCGCCACTTTTAAGACTATCAAGGTACTAAATTGCATTCAAAATCAAGAAAATTTGGCTCCATTTTCAACAAGTTTCTACCGTCATTTTAATGAAATATCATTAGTTATCCTTAAGTCAGGATACAGGTTTGCTCCTCGTGAAATCACTGCGAATGCATAGCCTCTTTTAAGACTATCAAGGTACTAAATTGCATTCAAAATCAAAAAAATTTGGCTCCATTTTCAACAAGTTTCTACCGTCATTTTAATGAAATATCATTAGTTATCCTTAAGTCAGGATACAAGTTTGCTCCTCGTGAAATCACACTGCGAATGCATAGCCTCTTTTAAGACTATCAAGGCACTAAATTGCATTCAAAATCAAGAAAATTTGGCTCCATTTTCGACGAGATTCTACCGCCACTTTAATAAAATCTCATTATTTAGTAGGAAGGAGCGTGACAAAATTTCAAGACTTGCTCATTGTTCTTCCTTCCTTAAATCAGAAACAAGTTTTTCACTTTTACAGCGATTTTATAAATCCATGTTACATCAAACTAAATGGATCCCTAAAGTTGCTGGCAGAAGGGTATCTCCCGATGAAACACACGAAAATACCATATCAGCAACCTACCTCATTATTTTGCGAATCCGCCCTACTAGTTTCCTGGTGTGGGGTGAGACTGAGTCCACATGATACGTCACTAACTGGCCTACTGTACCAGCCATGACTGACAGATGATATATGGAGCAGACGGTGGAATGAGAATTGGCACGGGAAACCGAAGTACTCGTAGAAAACCTGCCCCAGTGCCACTTTGTCCACCACGAATCCCACATAACCTGACCTAGGCTTGAACCTGGGCCTCCGTGGTGGGAACCTGATGACTAATTGCCTGAGCTATGACACGGTTATTTTCCCTACTAAATTTGCTTCAAGTTTATGTCGTTTAAGTAACCACAGCATGTACTTTGCGAACTGTTTAGAACGTAAAGAACGAATACAGGTGATTCCCCGAGTCGCTTGTTACCAACATAAAACTAACCGAAACAATTTCCCTGAAACCCACAATCAAAATCTGCAGTTCCTTGGAAACCTCAGGCCTAGAGCGAGGGCACCGAACAGGACTGTCTAGAGGTAACGGTCTAAACTTGTATTCTGGAGGTGGTCGGTTCGAATCTTTATCCTGACACTGGCTATTACGACCGTGACTTTCGCAGTCTCTCCACGCGAATGCCGGGGCAGCACTAGTACCAAGATCAGGCTGTAGCCGCTTCCTTCTGAACTAATTTACAATTCAACGTTCAGCAGACAACCCACTATCTCACGCAGCTGGGCTGGATGCTGATACCTCCATTATATAACCCATAATTATTATGGGACAGACACAAACAATTTTATATATCTCGTAATCCTGTATTTAAGCATCCTGTTGCATTACTACATATATCTAAAACTGTTTATTGTACTACACAGTCCGTCAACAATGCAACAAATTGTTCCTTCTTTCTTACACTTTCACTTTCGACACAACATGTTTCGGCCCTAAATAACCATCTTCAGGTGTCTTACTATGCTAAAACTGCTACACTGCACTAATATTGTCTATTCGTCGTATATGTGACTGCACGATTCATATTTAAAACGTCATAATCTTAGTCTATCTGGTAGGCCTCCGTAGTCTGGGGGTAACGTTCCCACCTCATGACTCAAGGTACGCGGGTTCAAACTCGGCGGAGGTCGTGGAATTTCTAAGGGCGGAAAAATTCAGGGAACAAGTCCTCCGGGAGGGAAGTACAATAGACTATTAGTCGCGGTGCATGGGGAAACCCATAATAGTCTAATTGGTATGCGCTGAAATAACCCACGCTATAGTTCACTTAATTTAAATCAAATAAAACCTATTGAAATTTTCTATTACACATTGCAGACATAAGAAGAATTCAGGGATAACACCTTTAAATACACCACGGAAAGTTCCTTCTACTTCGATTTAATTCATGTTTAACTGATCATCATTAGACGATGAAATACATTAAACAGAATCGTTAAATAAACCATAATTGATAAATCATTTATGTATGTTCTTGCATATGAATGCTCTGTGTTGTTTATCATGTAAGATAAGAAATTCATGCAGAATTTAATAAGGTTGGAAAAGAATGTTTATACCTGGCTCGTTGTGACCGACACACCCTAGACATCAGATTCTTATGTCGTAAGAAAGGCTCAAAACTTTTGGAAAGGTGTGTACCTTTGCTGTACATTTAGCTGATGGGGTCATCACCACCCTGTCGTTTCGTTGTAATTCTCTTTGAGGCTAGCTCACCTCGGTGCAGATCTGCTCTGGGAGTGGGTGCTGCAGGCAGCATCCCTAGCACCTAACTGCTGCTGCTTTCGTGATAAATGGGTGGTCACAGCTACAGTTCTGGGAGAAGTTTTGTTTGTAGCTTTGGCAGCCGTGTTACTTCACATTACGAATTACGGTTGGGTGTGCTGTCAAGATTAAGTGGATATGCAGGAAACTGTTATATTTCTGTACGAGCTGAAGTTCTCACAGTTCTGTCTTCTGCGATATAACGAAGTATAGTCCGTTGGAAGTCAACAAACGTTTCGAGGGAAAACTTTGCCTCCATTTTCAGGTTCGAAAAATAATCCGAGCAAGAAACCAGCGTGAAAGCAGGCGGCAAGTACAAGATGGAAGCGACATGTTCCTCCGAAACGTCGATTGACTTTCAACGGACTACTTGACGTTATATCCCATCAAATGGAGCTCTTGTTACACTTTTGTCCTAGGCTTCTACTGTGGTCTAAACACACAACGTCAGACAGGTTATTTGTCGCGTTAGTTTTGCTATTCATCTCTGTCTACCTGTGGCTCTACAGCCCTTTGTTGGGCCTTTGCTGCTTTTTCAGTTTCTTGATCTTTTACACAGACCTTAGGACTCCTCAGACGGGGGATCAGCCTGTCGCAAGGCCGCTACCTGCACACACAACAGCACAAAACAGAACAGACTCACATAGATATCAATGTCTCAAGTGGGATTCGAACCACGAACCAAGTGTTTCAGCGTGCGAATATAGTTCATATTTTAAACCGCACTGCCACTGTGATGGGCCCCTGCACCGCGACCTACAGTGGTCTATTGTGCTTAATTGTTAACATACACGTGTATGCGGCTAAAATCATGTCTTTCAAAAGTTCATGGCTATGTTCATGATCTACTTGCACGAAAATTTTCACACTCCTTATACCAATGTTTTACTAGTTATCATCAACAGATTAAGAACACAGTTTTCTCTTTGTTATCATGACAATTTTCTACATTCAACAAAAATAAATCCACGACGAGTGCATATTCTTAGATCTGTTACACACATTTTCTGGGAACCTTTCCCATGGCTGTTCAGTAGTGCTAGCGTCGCTTCCACTTCACAAGTTCAAAATACCGTGATTTGGGAATTATTGATGAGAGTAAATTGTTAGAGGAAATGTACAAGTATAGTGACGTCTAGGGCACAGTGTTCAAGTGAATTAAAACCCTTAAGCTAAGGGAGATTATTTGTGTGGGGGAGGCAGATACGTGGATTCATGGACATGATACCAAACTCCTTCACTTCCTTACTTGAAATCAAAGACATTATTGTGATATGTAGACCCGTTGTTTAGCAACGACCTCGAAATAGGCAGTGCTATAATAGCCGTTGCTAAGTAATGGCTTTGTAAATAACGGCCCATATTAGGTAGTTGCCGTAACAGACGCGCACGCCAAAATAAAAAAGATGTTGGAAGAGTTGTTTTCTGTGCGGTCCGTGCCAAGTCTACATAACGAGGACCAGATGCCATAAGATAGTATTGAGGTGGCAGTGAGAAGAGTAGGAGGTTGGTGCGACATGGCCGCCAGCCTAGGAGTTAGTTAGGGAAGGGGAGTAAGTCGGTTAGTGAGTGAGTGAGTTAGAAGACTGCTGCGGTTCATTCCTTGTAAGCTGTTGCTGTTAGAAACTGGCAGCTGAGGCATAGGGACAGTTCGGGAACCCAGAGGAAAGGGAACGTCGCCATTGCAACCCTTTACCAGAAAGCTGGTGAAGACATAGCAGGCTAATAAAACTGAAGTGTGTTGTAGTGAAGTGCAGAGTGTGAGTTAGCAACAATATTACAATTGTAGTTACGAAATCTGGGTAAAAGAATTCAACAAATATAATCATCAATTCAAACCCCGCCTATATTCTTACTAAATCACGTTTTGATCAACAACCTTTAAAACCTGAAAGCCCGCATAAGGGACGCTGTGGCTACGGTAACACCAAACATGCTTCAAGTATGGATTTTGTCATGCCACCAAGGAAGCCCACATTTAAATTTATTGAGAAAGTTATATATGCAGAAAAAAACTTTTATAGTTTCCCTTTGTAACCCATTAATGTGTATAATAAATTCTTTCTGATATATAATGATTTTATTTTGGATACCTTTCACCCAGACACTCTGTATTTTCTTATAATGGAAGAGATAATTGTGGTTGTAATTATCCAATTTATCTAACACAAGACACCTTCGAAGTTACAGAATATCACTTCTGTTTCTCACATTATGCACACCTCCTTTCCTTACACATAATTTGAATATATGGGTGTTAGTATCCATTTATAATTTCTTCTGCCGAATGCGTCTGTTCAGTATATATGTATGCTTTGTATTATGTACACTTCATATATTTTTGAATTCGTGTTAAAATGATGTTGGCCTTATACTTTTCGAAAAAGATAATTTACTTGAAACATCAGTTTACTCTGCTGGATTTAGAAACGGATAATTATTTTTATTTGTGGGCCTCACATAGATACTTGAAACAGACCACGCGCAAATGAAACCCTTGATTCACAAAAGAAATATCCGATTTGGATTTTTTCTTTTACTGCTAATAAACAAATATAAACAAAAAAAGTGTCTCAAGTTGCTTCAGTTATAAATCACCTTACACAAACAGGCATATTATCTAGTTGTATCATGCTTGTATTATTGTCTCAATATAACAGATCCAATTCGCTCCATCGTAACATCGCTCTCGTTGGATATTTTATGGCGTGTTCCTTTAAACTTTACTATTCTAACTCTCGGTTCTTAATTCTTCAGAACTTATGGTCATATACCCCTCCCCACCATACAATTCTTTCCTCCTTAGGACTTCAAATTCTTTACCCCTTCCTTTTTCCTGTCTCAGTTTTTAAGCACATAAATTCAGAGGGGTCATCTTCCTTACAACCTTTTAATCCTATACTCTGGAGTGGGTTGGCACCCCTTCTAAACAGGTCACAAGTTCACAAACTTGTATCTGAAAGGGGTTCGCATTATAGACGTAAATGTAGTCTCCCCTTTTTCATTCTTAACCCCTCTGTGTTTAGTAGAGCCGTAATGATGAAGCTGGACCGTTAGGGATGCTGTAGACGTGGTATATTACAGCAGAGAGTCCACATCAATTTTTCTTGATGAAAAAGTATTATAATTTGTAGTGTACTATTGTGGGGAGACATGGAGGTTTAGTTTGGAGTGACATACGTAACATGGAGTTCACAATATTTCAAGTTATTTACGTTACTGAATTTGGGTATTTTAAAGACTGCTAGTGACATCTGGTCGCTAGAAGGTCATATTATGAACACGTCAAGAAAATAATTGAAACCTATACTACTGTATAGGTAATTTGTAGAATACACAACCAGAAAACTGAGGACGATTATTGCCCATCAAAGCTGTAACTACAAAAGGCGATAATGTATAAAAATAATGAACTCATACACATCATAGAACATTAATCAACATATATGGTTGCACTGAGTATGTACTGTTAAGGTGGCCTACTACTGTCATATTTTAGTTTATAAAGGAAAACAATTCTTGATATTCAGGATAATTCTATCTTTAATTGTGTGTAATTCGATACAAGAATTAGATTAATAAGTTCCTGACATTATCAAGTTAAACAGGGACTCTCTAACCTATTGCAACAAATTTGACCAAAATATTGCCAGGCAACGGCTATGTGAACATTTCCAAACATGCAAAAATATAGGGGAAACTGTGTTTTTGTATATGGTCTGGGCCAAGCAACAATCGAACAACGGGGTTATTTAATTCATTTCTAGGCAACGGCTAGGTAAACACATTTCCGCGTATCGAACCGTACTATGTAAAGCGGTGACATCATCAACAATACAGACTGTGTTTTCCGTGGGATCTGTGCAGAGTGCTTATAAGAGAACTGAATTCAGAACCAAGTTCAGAGCAATTGCGAGTCAAGACATAGCCACGGAAATTTCGAAGTGACGAAGAATGGAAGTCGACCAACGTGTGATTTGAAGACTGTATGTGTGCTGTAGTGCAGTGATATCTGGAGTGTTACAGTTATGGTTCCTGTGTTAAAACCCGCTGCCGGGAAACGGATAAGGAAAACTTTGCAGAGAAATAGCCATTGTTTATATACGTTACCTATCAAAGACTAGTTAAAGCAGATATAGATTTTATTTATGTGTTATAACTACAGTTATCTTGATATTGTTATAATTATTTGTAGTTACGACTAGTGAATGTCCAATAAATCGATTCGCCGACACTAAACAGTGTCTAAAGTCACTAATACACGTGACATCATGAACAAGAAATTAAAAATATTACGTATTATATTATAAAATATTGTTTACAGGAAGGTTATTGAATATATGAATTTTTTACTGAAGCTTTTCGTTCCTGTAAAATTCAAAATTAACCCAAATGTAAGGTGAAATCTGTCTTTATTTCACGTTATGACGAAAATATCGATTTACTGCATACCAATAACTTAACTGTGTATCGGTTTCTTCTTTTAGTATGAAACACACTGATAACATCGTTAAAACAAAACTCACAATATAATGAGCGGTACAGGAATTAAATATTTTATTTCAAATATTTCTATAATTGTCCCGAAATTCAAAATGTATGCTATTCCTAAATATTGTAGTAGACCAAAATATTTACTGCATGCTAATATACTACTGAGTGTTTATATATATATATATATAGATAGATAGATAGATAAATAGATAGATAGATAGATAGATAGATAGAT